>NC_090651.1:43707512-43940012 GCF_040937935.1 Hyperolius riggenbachi | reverse complement strand
ATATTTGGGTTAGGGATGCTGAGGCAGAGATGGGCATCGCTAGTGGTGTGGCTGCAAACCCCAGCCTGCCCCAAGGGGTAGCCGGACCGGATGCAACAGCATGCTGAATCTTGTAGTTCGCCACAACAAAGTGCGCGTTGTTCCCCTGAATCCGAATCCTCGGGTACTATTAGCCTGTAAAGTTGCAGGCAAGTGATAGGGTACATGCAGGGTGTCACAACACGGGAGCAGTCCCTGCGACCACAGGGTGGGCTCAGAGCTGTAAGGAGTCCCAATGACTACTTCACTAAAGGGTTCCATCCTTCAGATCAGGTGTTTTTGTTGCTACATTTGTTGTGGTTGTGAAGCTTACGATGTATACATTTGTTTTATGACCCTTCCGAGGTGGGCAACCGGTAAGGGGTAGGCAAGGGGACGGGTGTTAACAATTAGGGGCCCCATCAAAATGTTGCTGGGGGCCCCATGAGTTATAGTTCCGCCCCTGGGTACGTACAAGTCTGCTTGTCTGGTCTATAAGGTGTCTATTCCAATTCAGTTAGTGTCCATGTAAATCCAGGGACACTCATAGCAGATGATGACAAACTGTGTGATGCACGTGTGATTTCGATTTTTTAAGTGGCTCGAGCGGTATTACAATTTAGTCCCTGAACGACTGCGTTGGATGTTCTGGGATTGGCATCATCAAAAGCTAGTGACTTTTTTGTACGTTATCTTTTATGCATCAGTATCTTAAATGGAGGGGGGGTAAAAAAGCGAGTAGATTTGCGGCAGGGTAACAAATACGAGGAAAGATAACTTGGGGGACATGTAAAACTTTTGGGGTGAGGGTGGAATTTTGGTGACCGTTCTGAATACGACATCTGTTGCCATTGAGTGGAGTTGATAGTACCTATATGAATTATAGTTAGCATTTTATTATTACTATACCGGTAGTCCCCAGTTAACGAACGAGATAGGGACTGTAGGTTTGTTCTTACCTTGAATTTGTTCTTAAGTTGGAACATTGTGCCATCTCTGTCCCCTGTACCTCCTCTGTGCCCGCCTGTGCCCCCAGTGTCCTCCTCTGTGTCACCTCTGTACCTGCTTATACAAGTTTAAAGCCATTTTTTCTTTGATTTTTTTTTAAATCGATTTTTTCAAAAACGTCTATTTTTTACTTGTTCCCATGGAAAAACAGAATCCATGTTGTTCGTATTGGCGCGTCGTTCATAAGTCGGGCGTTCGTAAGTCGTGGACTACCTGTACTACAACACCTATAATCCCCAGCATTTGTGGTTTTCTTTTATGACGCCTGTCAATAAAATAACGTACTGTAAAGTGGAAGACAAAAAAAACCTGCACACCTTAGTGTGTGGTAGTGATAATCGTAATCAGCTAATTACGATTACGCAAATTTTCATGTATATTTTCACAATTTCGCCTATAGGTAATTTGTACATTTAATTGATTTCGTATAGTCATTGCATACAATTTTGCGTAATTTTCGCATACTTTTTTGCCGACTTTGCCAGTGAATAGCAAAGACCCCATACATGCTATTGACACCAAAATTGCTACATATGTTACAAAGAATATTTGGTACAAGTCAAAAAAAGAATTTTCCAAAAAGACCTTGTAGTTTTTGAGAAAATCGATTTTAAATATGCAAAGAAAAAATGTTTTTTAAACTCAGAAAAATAAGTTTAAAAAACATTTTTCTTTGCGTTTTTGAAATCGATTTTCTCAAAAACTACAAGGTCTTTTTGGAAAATTCTTTTTTTTTTTTGAGTTGTCCCCACTACTCTCCTTAACATATGTGCAATTTTGGTTTCAATAACATGTATGGGGACTTTGCTATAAACCACTAAAGTCGGCACAAAATTAGGTGAAATTTAGCAGAAATTACACGAAATTTTGAACTATTACTATTGCATACGAAATGAATTATGATTTTCCTTGAAATTTCGCATTACAGTTACGATGATTTATTGCGAATTTTGATGCAAAATTTTGCACTTACGAAATTTCGGCCCACCACTGGTGTGTAAATTAGCTGGGGCAAAATTCGCAAGGCAGTGAAAATCCGGGATCCGTTGAAAATGGCGCCTGAGCTGCCTGTATGAAAAGGGTGCCTCCATAGTCATCAGTTTTATTTCTGCAAATATGGGCTACAAGGTAGTGAAAAGGGCGCCCGAGTTTTGATATAGGCTACAAGCAGACGCCCCTTTGTAGCCCATATTTTATTTGGCTACTTTCGGCTACAGTAGGGCACCCCTTTGTAGCCCATATTTTTTTTCAGCTATAAGGTTTTCGGCTACAGTAGGGCGCCCTTTTGTAGCCCATATTTTGTTCGGCTACAAGGTTTTCAACTACAGTAGGGCGCCCCTTTGTAGCCCATATTTTTTTGGCTACAAGGTTTTCGGGGACAGTAGGGCGCCCCTTTGTAGCCCATATTTTGTTTGGCTACAAGGCTTTCGGCTACAAGGTTTTGATTCTGCTACAAAAGGGCGCCCCTTTGTAGCCCATATTTTTTATTCAGCTACAAGGTTTTTGATTCTGCTACAAAAGGACACCCTTGATTCTGGGGTGCAGGGGGGGTTAGGATTAGGCATCACAAGCGGGGAAGGGGGGTCTTAGGGTTAGGCACCACTAGGGGGGTTTAGGGTTAGGCACCACCAGAGGAGTCTTAGGGTTAGGCACCGCCTGGGGGGTCTTAGGGTTAGGCACCACCAGGGTGGGGGGGAGGGGGTTAGGGGAGGGTTCTGTGTGAGAGTAGGGAGAACTTAGGTCATAGTAATCACCAGGGGCTGTCTTAGGGTTAGGCACCAGCAGAGAGGGGTTAGGGTTAGTCACCACCAGGGAGGGGTTTGGGTTAGGCACCACCAGGGGGGTTAGGGTTAGGCACCATCAGGGCGGGGTTCTGTGTGAGAGTAGGGAGAAGTTAGGACATAGTAATCACCAGGGGCTGTCTTAGGGTACGTACAGACATACGATAACGATCGTTCGTTCTGAACGACGAACGATGTTAAAGGAGGTATTGGCCGATGATCGTTTGAAGAAAGGCTACTTTGAACATCGTTCGTGTACGAACGATCTTGGAACGAGCGTTGCGTGCGCAACATAATGTATAAACTGATTTCAAACACAAGTGTCAAAAAGAACTGTTTGAGCATGTGCAAAGCTTTGAGAACGAACGATCAACGACCGATCGTTGTACAGACATTACTTTTTGAACGATGGTCGTTGGAAAAGATCTGGCAGAATGGATCGTTCTTTACCAACGACATATCTCGTTGGTCGGTCGTTTTAATGATCGTTAGTGCACTTTTTACGAACGATCGTCGGGCAATGCCGTCGGTAACGATCGTTTTAAACGACTATAGTCGCATGTCTGTACGCACCCTTAGGGTTAGGCACCAGCAGGGAGGGGTTAGGGTTAGTCAACCCCAGGGAGGGGTTTGGGTTAGGAACCACCAAGAGGGTTAGGGTTACGGGTTGGGCACCATCAGGGGAGGGTTCTGTGTGAGAGTAGGGAGAAGTTAGGTCATAGTAATCACTTTTCTCAGCTATATCTAGAGCCCTTTTATAGCCCAGCAAATTTTGCCTATAACAGCATACTTTTTATAAACTAAAACTAGCTTTTTCGGCTACACCAGGAGCCTTTTGTAACCGAATTTGGCATATATGGGCTACACCAGGCACCCTTTGTAGCCGAATTTGGCATATATGGGCTACACCAGGCGCCCTTATTTCAAATAGACGCGAAAATCCAGTATCAGGGCTGGTGCACACCAGAAGAGCTTTTCTTAGCACTTTGTGATTTTAAAATCTCCTGCTAAAGTTATCCTGTGTGTGTTCACACTGGAGCAATGTGATTTTGCAAAAATCCCCCATAGCATTGCATTAGCAAGAGCTTTTAAAATCTCTAGCATTTAAAAAGCTCTAGAGGTGTGCACCAGTACTGCAGGAAATTTAGGCGCATGAGGCAGGGGACAAAAAGGGCGCCGCCATTCACTCCCATAATAAATATCGTTTAATGGGCACCCAACTGGAAAAAAGGGCGCCGGAGAAAAATAACGTTTTAAAAGCAGTGCCCGGAGACTTTTAATGTTTTATAACTGCCTCTCATGATTACACATTATTTAATGATTTATCATTTTTTAAAACATTATTTTTAAACGAAAAACCGTACAATTTTTTTTTTTTAAAACATTATTTTTAAACGAAAAACCGCACAATATTTTTTAAAACGTTATTAATGCTTATCACAGGGGGGTCTTAGGTTTAGGCACCACCAGGAGGGTCTTAGGTTTAGGCATCACCAGGGGGGTCTTAGGTTTAGGCACCACCAGGGGGGGTCTTAGGTTTAGGCACCACCAGGGGGGTCTTAGGTTTAGGCACCACCAGGGGGGTCTTAGGTTTAGGCACCACCAGGGGGGTCTTAGGGTTGGGCACCACCAGGGGGGTCTTAGGGTTAGGCACCACCAGGGGGGTCTTAGGTTTAGGCACCACCAGGGGGGTCTTAGGTTTAGGCACCACCAGGGGGGTCTTAGGTTTAGGCACCACCAGGGGGGGGTCTTAGGTTTAGGCACCACCAGGGGGGGGGGGTCTTAGGTTTAGGTACCACCAGGGGGGTCTAGGGGTTAGGGGTAGGTACAGGGAGGGTTCTGTATGAGAGTAGGGTTAGTTATAGCTTTAGTAACATTCTTATTAATGTTTTATAAAACGTTATTATAAATTTCACTTTTTAAACAGGAAAGATTAATGTTTTTACAATTGCCGATTTCATACACATTATTTAATGATTTATAACTTTATAAAACATTATTTTTAAACGAAATATAGCACAATTTTTTTTTTAAACGTTATTCATGCTTATCGTTTAAAACCCTGCGCCTTTTTTCCCGGCGCCCTTTTTTAACGTACGCATGCACCAGCCCTCAGAAAGGAGGAATCCACTCAACAGTCTTCAGGAACAAAGCAGCAAGTGTATAGTCCCACTACACACACATGCAATAAAGATCTGACCAAATTGGCCATTTGGTCAAATGTTTATTGCATGTCTGTGTAATGGGACAATAAACTTGCCGCTTTGTTCCTGAAGACTGTTGTGCGGATTCCTCCTTTCTGATACTGTACTGTAAAGTGTTCATAACACCCATTATCTGATTGTCGTTATAAAGGTTTGCTCAGAAGGGGCACACTAATTCCAAATCCGCCCCCTTAATCCCTGCCAACTGCTATCCAACCAATTGTTGTTTCTTTCTTTCATCACTCCTCATCACTCCCCTATTAGGAATTATTCAAAAGCGAGTCTTTATAACTTGCTGTATTCCTGTATATATGTGTGTATAAGGCCGCTTTCACAGTGGGACGTTACAGGCGCACGTTAGAGCAGCCTGTAACGCAGCCCACCGCACAGCAATGAAAAATCAATGGGCTGTTCACAGTGCCCACGTTGCGTTACTTAGTAACGCTGCGCCATAAGACAACGTACTGCATGCAGTACTTTATAAGCAGCAGAGCCGCGTTAGACTGTGCGCTCATGCTCAGTAATGTTGGGGAGGAGCGGAGAACGGCCAGGCACATGGCTAATTAATATTCACTGCACGGTGTGACGTGCAGTGTTTACTTCCTGAAGCGGCCGCTCTGTGCGGCGATTGGCCGGGCGGGACCACGTGATGCCGCATGCATCCAAGAGTACGCATCACGGCATCACGGACGCCAGAGTGAGCTGCACAACGCGGCTCACTCCGACGTCCACATCAGAGAGCACCAGGCGTTGCGTTAGGGGCACGTTATGCGACCATAACGTCCCCTAAAACGCAACGTCCTGGTGTGAAACCAGCATTACTTTATGACTGCTGTATTCCTGTATATATGTGTGTATAACTTTATGGCTGCTGTATTCCCCTAGATAAGATATATGTGTAAAGTTTTTTTTTTTTTTATTGTTTTTTGGTAGAAAGATTGTTTAGTGATCTCTGGATAATGCAGGATTTTTAACTTATTTTCAAAAGCCCTGGTTTAGGTTCTGATACCCATACACAGTTAGATTTCCATCCAATGTAGCTAACAGATCAGTCCCTCTCTGATCGGAATCTGATTAGAATGGGATTGAATCCCACCCATCCACTCACACACGGTGCAACGCTGCAGTTTGATAGACTTTCAGTAGATTGCATACAGTGTAACGCTATGAGTCATCGACCTAACGCCGCTTCCCATCTACGTCCATTCGACCAAAATTCTCTGTCCGTTCAGTTCATAATTTTTATCTATTTTTGCCACAAATTGATCTCTAATTACGATCAAGGCAGCTCGAAGTGCTGTAGATGTCAGTCTGATCGAATCTGCCAGCAAAAAACACGTGTGTATGGTCTGCTTTCAATGCATTTCTTGGAAACATTATTTTAAAGGGAACCTGAAATGAGAGGGGTGTGGAGGCTGCCATATTCATTTCCTTTTTTACTAACGCCAGTTGACTGGCAGCCTTGCTGATCACTTTAGCTGCATTAGTGTCTGAATCACACACCTGACACAAGCATGCAGCTAATCTAGTCAGAATTTAGTCAGAGCATCTGATCTGCATGCTTGGATAAAAGTATTAGAAACATAGGTTCAGCAGGACAGCTAGGAAATGTGCTTTGTTTAAAATGAAATGAATATGTCAGCTTACATATCCCTTTCAGTGTACTTTAAGTGTGCATTGAAAAGTTCTGTTCAAAAAACAAACAAAAAAGACACTGCAATGTTACATTTGCTCAAAAATTCTCATGGACTGACTGCTGTCTGCTCACAACCAGTTAGTCTGAACCACACCCCCTTTTGTCACATGGGCAGGGAGGGAGGGTGATTGCTCTATCACCTGAAGCCACGCCTCCTTGCTGACTGACAGCCTATCAAGGCTTCAGACTACAAATAGGAATCAGTGAAATCCATGCATGCGCGGCTATTTTCCTTTTTTATTACGGAAGCTGCATTTAAGCAATACCACTTGCCTGGCTATCCTGCTGATCCTCTGCCTCCAATACTTTTAGCCATAAACCCTGAACAAGCATGCAGCACATCAGCTGTTTCTGACATTGTTGTCAGATCTGACTGCATGCTTGTTTCTGGTGTGATTCAGACTCTAATGCAGCCGAATAGACCAGCAGAGCTGCCCGGCAACTGGTATTGTTTAAGGCTGCTTTCCCACCAGGACGTTGCATTTTAGGGGACGTTATAGGTCGCATAACGTGCCCCTAACGCAACGCCTGGTGGTGTTGGAGGAGGACGCTACCAAGCGCTGCGTTATGCAGCTCTTGATGCTCTTTTTTTGTGCTGTGTGATGCGGAGACCACGTGATCCGCATCACGTGGTCCCGCCAGCCAATCGCCGCACAGAGCGGCCGCTCCTGGAAAGTAAACACTGCACGTCACAGTGCAGTGAATATTAATTAGCCATGTGGCTGGCCGCGGAGGAGGAGGGGAGACCTCCTCCTCCAACATTACTGAGCATGTGCAAACTTCAGTTGTCCTTTAAAGCCTAGGTTCTCAACGTGTGGTACGTGTACCCTAGGGGGTACTTCTGGTGGTTCCAGGGGGTACTCGAGGGTTGATATACCAAGAATAACAAATTTAGAGTTTTCGAAAATGATAAATCCTTTATAAACTCTACGAAATTAGTATTTTAGCTAATTAAAAGCAATAGTAAATGCTTGAAAATTGGTTAGAACCAATTATCATGTACTACGATTAAATATATATTTGTCAAGGGGTACTTGTGATAATGATTACTATGCTGGGGGGTACTTGGTGAGTACAGAGCTTTAAAAGTGGTACATACCAATAACATGTTGAGAAACACTGCTTGAGAGCTGGAACCCACTACAGCGATTTTGTGAGCGTTTAGGGAGCGATTCAAACCGCTAGTGATTTCCCTAAAAGCTCAGCTAATGTTAAATGGATGGGACAATTCCACTGGAGCGATTGATTACAAAATCGCAAAA
The DNA here is from genome assembly GCF_040937935.1 of Hyperolius riggenbachi. Classification (NCBI taxonomy): domain Eukaryota; kingdom Metazoa; phylum Chordata; class Amphibia; order Anura; family Hyperoliidae; genus Hyperolius; species Hyperolius riggenbachi. The sequence goes on along the minus strand of NC_090651.1, from coordinate 43,932,043 downwards.
CGCAGGACATGCAGCATTTTTAGCGTTAGCGGTTAGCGTTTCTGCAATGTAAAGTTTATAAACGCTGGCGTAATCGCTCATCAAAACCTGCATGGAGCGATTTGCTAGCATTTTGAAATGACTGCACACTGTAACAAAATTAAAATTAATTGAAAGCACGAATCAGAATTTAAAACGGCAAAAAAAGCTGGCAAAAAGCTGACACTTTTTAAAAACGCTACCGCAATCGCTCATGAAATCGCTTACAAACCGCTCATACAAAACACTAGCGATTGCGATTTGTAGTGGGTTCCAGGCCTCAAAGTACCTGATCAGGAGCCCCTGCACCAGCTGACTGTAAAACCACAGACTGCAATCTCCTCAGAGAGTTCTGCCTGTATCAGCAATTTATAGCTGACTCCATGCCATGACCATTTTTTTTCCTCAGTCTGGCAGCATAATGATGCAAACCGATAACAGCCTCTCACAGGCTGCCCGCTGTTAACTCTAGCAGCTGAAATGCACCAGGTCACATGACGACGATTCTTAAAAATAGAGTTTCTGCTTCATTTGACACACATCATTTTGAGCATAATTAGTAGGCAAGGAACCCATCATTTAGGCATTCTGCTTAGTAAGCCGTCGGAGGGGAATCTCTTTAAATCTCAGCCTGATTTGGCCTTTAAATTTGCACTGACACAGCTGGATAAATTGTGCCAACGTGACAGATTCAGCATCATTTGTAGCAATCTAGCGAGGTGGAGGTTGACAATAGGAGAATAATGAGATTTTTGGAGGCAGAGATTTTCTGTCATCTCGGATAATCTCATCAGCCAATGAATGAACTCTTCCACAATTCTCTGTGAGTTCTCTTCCCAGCTCTGATCACCCTGATGATTGGTCCATATCCACAGCTGGAAATGGGCTCAATTCTGGTAGCTATGTGAGGTAAATACATTTTTGTAGGTAAAATACCTCATAAGGTATTTTCCTCTTCTTTTATCAATTCTGAAAGATTTTTCTCCATTTCCGAACATGAGGTAAAACATGAGGTAAATGCATAGAGTAAGGTAAAACATGAGGTATTTCAGTGGTAAGCCTGCAGAAAATAAGTCTTTAATTGTCTTCCATAAGGTAGGATAGTCTTTGGAAGATGTTTTTTTTTTTTTTAGGGAGGGAGGGTATATTTGATTATGTAGCAACCTATGAAAAGTAAATCGGGGGGGGGGGGGGGGATCAGTGTTTGCCGCAGTGTTACCCAATTTTTTAAAAAATAGAAGCTGTGGGTTGGAGCATTTTTACTTTTTCTTTCCAACCAGAGGTTGGGGAATGGTAATGTTGAGGAGGAAGGGGGGAGGGGGGGGGGTGCTGCAGATGAAGGATTGTACAGGGTTTGGAGCACTTTTTCTTTTTTAAAACAAAATGGAAGCTGGGGGGGGGGGGGGTTCGTTGGTCAGATCACTTTTACTTATTTCAGCAAAATATGGGGGTCCTGAACACAGAACAAGCTGAAAAGGCTCCATGTTATGTGACAGATATCACAATTCTGTCACAGCACTGCATTTATCATGTGGTAGAGGTAGGTCTAATTATGTGACGAAAAAGACATGCAAACACGCCCCTTATTTCTCTTCAGGATTCAAGTGTGAGGTATTTCACTTCTAAGTACCACACATTTTTAGTCGAAAATTACCACATTAATTACCTCATGAAATTACATGAGGTAAAACTTTACTTAAACTACCAGAATTCAAACGTTTATTTTCCTCATGAGGTAAATCAAATTCCATGAGGTAATTATCTACTACTAAACGCTACCAGAATTGAGCCCAATATGTCTATGGCCACCTGAACATTCTGGGACAGCCAGCCTCAGGTCATCTGCGACTAGCAAAGTCCTCTGAGGGGATTTTGTGCTAGGAGAGCTCGTTTTGGCTTTTCTGTCATGATCTGCCATCTTGTACGTTTTGGGGCACATTGGTGCTATTTTAAAGGGGACCTGGAAGTGAAAGGAGTATGGAGGCTGCCATATTTATTCAATTCTCAACAACACCAGTTGCCTGGCAGTCCTGTTGATCATCTGCCGCTAATACTTTTAGCCATATAGACCCTGAACAAGAGGCAGGTCAGAAGTATCTGACAAGTTTAGCTGCATGCTTGTTTCAGGTGTCGGATTCAGACACAACTGATGCCAGAATAATCAGCAGGACAGCCAGGTGACTAGTATTGTTTAAAAGGAAATACACATGGCAGCCTCCATATCGCGTGCTCATCAGGTTCCCTTTAAATTCTGAGGAAGCAAATGTCCCTGCAATGAACTGCTGTTTGGTACAGATGAGCGGATGGAGTGTTGTTTGGGAGGGATAGCATTAGGGTGTAAAGCAGGGGCTTACTTTAGGATGTTGGGGTTGAATAGTTAAGGCTGTGGGTCAGATAAGGGTTAGGCATCAGAAAGGGCATTAGGTTGGGGGGGGGGGGGGGGTAGGGGTTAAAGTGAAACTTATTACCTTTTAAACAATTCAATTTTTCCAGCAATCTTCTGGCATCAGTATTGTGTCAGAACCCTGAAACAAGCATGCAGCTAATCCAGTCAGACTTGAGTCGGAGCACCTGATCTGCATGCACGTTCATGGTCTATGGCTAAAAGTATTAGGGACAGATGATCAGCAGAGCAGCCGGGCAGCTTACAGTGTTTAAAAGGAAATAAATATGGCAGCCTCCATATCACTGTCATCTTATGTTCCACATCATTCATGAAGGGGTTAACTTTGTGTGGAAGGTTACGGCTAGGCATCAGGGAGGTTTAACGTAGTGCGACAGAATGGAGCAAGTAATCAGGGAGGGGTAGAGATTAAAGTGAATGGGAACCGCATTTAAAAAATGAGACAGATACTTACCCAAGGAGAGGAAAGGCTCTGGGTCCTATAGAGACTTCCCTCTCCTCTCCTGGTCCCCTCGTTCCAGTGCTGGCTCGCCCGGTAACAGTATTTGACTAATTTAGCCAAATACTGCTTTACCCGACCGAAGGAGGCTTCAGAAGTCTTCAGAGAGCCCGAGTGCTTCTGAAGAAGGGCTGCCCTGTAATGCGCCTGCGCAAGCACGCTCTCTTGCACGCTCACGCCTGTGCAGTATGGAGCTGCACGTCTTCGGGAGGACACTGCTCCCGAAGACTTCCAAATACCCTTTCGGCAGGGGATAGAAGCGGGGGGAGCCAGCACAGGATAGTGAGCACCGAGAGAGGAGACAGAAGGCTCTATACGACCCAGAGCCTTCCCTCTCCTTAGGTAAGTATTTGCTTCATTTTTTTAAAAAAAATGCGGTTCCCATTTACTTTAAGGTTGGGTACTGGGAAGAGATTAATTTTCTGAAAAAGGTTAGGGCTATGGGGGAGGTTAGGATTTTAGGCATCAGGAATGGAGTCCTGCTGGGTACGCCGCTAGGCTTGGCCATCTGGATGAGGTTATTGTTATGAAGGATAGGCGTAAAAAAAGGGATTAACAATGTGGGTGAGATTAGGCATTAGGCAAGACATACAACATTTATATTTCACTTTTCTCCTGGGGGACTCAAAGTGCCAGAGCTGCAGCCACTAGGGTGCTCTCTTTAGGCAGTAGCAGTGTTAGGGAGTCTTGCCCAAGGTCTCCTCACTAAATAGGTGTTAGCTTACTGTTACTGAACAGGAGGAGTGAAGATTTGAACCCTGGTCTCCTGTGTCAGAGGCAGATCCCTTAACCTGTACACTATCCAGCCACTCATTAGGAAGGGGCAGGGATAGGGTTGGCTATGCAAAGGATTAATATTGGGAAGGTAGTTAGGATTATTAGGAAGGGGTTGCACATGTGTGGAAGGTTAGCATTGGGCAACTTGGAAATGGCATTTTCTGCAGGTGATTAGCTAAGGTTCGCCAAACGATGGGGAAGAAACGATAAAACCACTGTAAATTGTGTCTCATACACCAATGTCTTGTGTATCGCCAATCCTATTACCATGCACAGTGCTGCCAAACCCAAATGAACCCCTTACTAGGGCTGAAGAGACCTGGCATGGATTCAGTAGAAACCATCTGCTATTAATGTAGCCAAAGATTTATATTAGAGCCCAGCAAGTTAGCGATGAAAGCTCATTAAGGTCTCTTTCACACAGGTCGCATAACGTTCCCCTAACGCAACGCATGGTGGTGCTAAACTCAGACGCTACATAGAGATGCGTTATGCGTCTCTTGCTGCGTTGTTTTCGTTCGATACTGGTAGAACAAAAACGGTGCATGCGTCCAAAGACTGTGGAGACCACGTGATCGGAACACTCCGCATCACATGGTCCCTCCAGCCAATCGCCGCACATAGCGGCCGCTCCAGGAAGTAAACACTGCACGTCACACAGTGCAGTGAATATTAATTAGCCATGTGGCTGGGGACAATAGCGGACTCTCCCCTCCTCCTCTCCTGCACTGAGCATGTGAAAACTATCTAAGCGGCTAAAACCATGTATAACGCACAGCATACTGCACTTTCTTTGAACGTCCAGCGTTACACTGTAACGCAACGTGGGCACTGTGAACAGCCCATTGATTTTTCATTGCTGTGAGTTGGGCTGCGTTACAGGCTGGTCTAACGTGTGCCTGTAACGTCCCACTGTCAAAGCAGCCTAAAAGGAACCCTAGGTGTGAGACCTATGGAAGCTGCCATATTTGTTTCCTTTTAAACAATACTAGTTGCCTAGCAGTCCTGCTGATCTTTCTGGTCAGTAGGGTCTAAATCACACACCTGAAACAAGTATGTGGCTAATCTTGTCAGATTTGACACCTGATCCGCATGCTTATTCAGGGTCTATGGATTAAAGTATTACACGCAGAGGATCAGCAGGACAGCCAGGCAGTGTGCATTATTTAAAGTGAACCTTAAGTAAAAAAAAAAAAATGAGTTTTACTCACCTGGGGCTTCCTTTAGCCCTCTGCAGCTGTCCGGTGACCTCGCAGCCTCGCTCCGATCCTCCTGTCCCCGCCGGCAGCTACTTCCGATTTCCGCGACAGGCGCCGTCAGGCTGGGAACGCGAGTGATTCTTCGCGTTCCCGGCCACAATAGCGCCCTCTATACTGCTATTGCCACAATAGCAGTATGGAGGGCGCTGCTATCATTTCACATGTCACCTCGGTTGTCCTTTAAGCACTTGATGGAAAATCGAGTAAGGTATGGGCACCTTAATTGTTCAGCCAAGCTAGCTATGGTATCCTTTGGGTGAAGATTGGTTGGTTTCACGATTCCAAGCCATGTTTTCAGCATCATTTCTGTGCTCCTGGGATCAACCACTTCAGTAAATCTGGTTTTATCTGTTCAGCCTGTTCCCTTTAATGAATGGAAAACATTTGCTAAACGAGCACAGCGACTGTATAACATGTAGGATGCTCTCAGCCGGCAACAATGAGTATTTTTAATGCCTCCAAGTCCTCGTTGTTGCTCTGTTAACCCTCCTGCTGCCTGATACCAAAGCAGCGTTCATAACGCCTTCAACGCTTGTTAATTGGGGGCGATCTATGGCTTGCTCAGGGACAGTAGACTTAGATCTGTGTCTATGAACAGCACTGGGAAGATGAAAAAAAAACAACTCCTACAAATGATGGATTTGGGATGTATACAGATAATTCATTGCAGGGGAACAGTGATGTATGCTAGCCGCTATAATGTTTTTTGCCTGGGGTAAGGTGCTTTGTCACCAGCTTTATGACGGACAGTGACGGTGCCCTTCTTTCTCTCTCCCTCTTCCTGCAGCGCCATGGGTTGGCAGTGTTGCTCGCTCTCAGCACCATGTTTACCAGCCTGGTGATCATGTACAGCAATATGGGCAGCTTGAAGGTGCAGAGCCCCCAGCCACCAGTATCCACCGCCACGGCATCATCGCTGCTCAGGAGCGAGGGCAAGACCGCCGCCAAGGAAGAAGACCCTCCCAGCCCCATCCTGGAGGGCTACATCAGCGTTTCGGACCACAAGGTATTCTGGGAGATAGAGTTATCCCGGGCTGGCGGTCTGCCAGATGGCATCTTGTGGGGAGCTCTTGTGGTGATTAATGGTCCTCACTGGCACTTTTGGAAGAGGAGGGAGGGGAGAGGGGGGATATATTGTCTGTATATCAACATTGATTTCAATCCTTCACTTGCTGAGTAAACTTGTCCAGGAACTGCAGGTTGCAAGTAATAATACCCGCTCGGCTTATCACAGCTCGCACATGTCGGTGGCCCAGCCCTGGCGTGTCAGTGATGGGGAGGAGGAGGGGTAGGGGATGCATTAGGGAAGCGTGCTTTACTAAAGCCATTGGCCTTTTAACCGGGAGGCAGATATTACATTAAATCTCAGCAGAGCTGCCTAATCTCCCATACAGAGAAAGATCAAAAAAGCAACAGGGCTATTTCTCAGCCATGTGACTTTATGCAGCCTGATTCCTTTTATTATTCCCCCCACCCCGCCCATCCTTCCCCATCACCGCTTCACTGACCCTCGGGGGCCACTGTAGAGTCCAATGCTGGGTACACACGGTGCGTTTTTTTCGGTCGATTTTTCATCTGATCGATTTCCGACTCGATTCTGTTATCTTTTCTTATCTATTTCCATTCGCTTCTATGAGAAATCGATCAGAAAAACGATCGAAAATAATATCAGACATGTCAGAAATTATCTAATCAAACCATCTATCTTCTGCTGGGCATACACGGCTTGATATTGCCGCTCGATTCTTCCGCTTGATCGATTCCCCGCTCGATTCCCCAGGCGATTCTCTTATCTTCCACTCATTTTTCTTATCTTTTTCCATTGTCCTCAATGCAGAATCGAGCGGCGAAACGATCGGGCGGGAGATCGGACGTGTCGGAAATTATCAATCGAGCCATCTAAACAGCTCAGAATCGAGCCATGTATTCCCAGCATAACACAAAATTGTATGGTCTGTACCTAGCATAATGCTGGGAGAACGCATCTCGATTTTGCTGCTTCATTCTGCGCCTGATCGTTTTTACCGCTGGATTCTGCAGTCGATTCTCTTATCTTCCACTCGTTTTTCCTTTCTTTTTCCATTGTCCTCAATGCAGAATTGAGCAACGAAACGACGGGCGGGAGATCGGACGTGTCGGAAATTATCTATCGAGCCATCTAAATGGCGAATAATCGAGCCGTGTATTCCCAGCATGATGCTGGGCATAGACGGATCGAGAATGTGCCAGTATCGAGCCAGCGTGTCACCGCTCGTCCGCACGTGCGCGCGGATCGATTCCCGCTCGTCCCCGCGGGCATTCTTTATCATCGTGTATGGGCACCATTATGGTGGCCATACATGGTACAATAAAAAACTTTCGATTATCCCGTTTATTCGATCTAAATGATCGAATCGAATGAAAGTTTAAAATATTTTTTTTTTTCGACCAAGAAATTGAACGATTATCCCGTTCGATCTAACTGAATAATCGAACTAAATTATCTAATCGAAAAAAAAAATGAAAAATTGTACCATGTATGGGCACCTTTAGATAGATAATTTCCAACATGTTGGAAATTATCTATCTGGCAGGTAATTCTCTACACACCTACCAACTATCTGTCCAACTATCTACCATACTTGTCTGTTAAAGTGAATGGGAACCGCATTTTTTAAAAAAAATGAAGCAAATACTCACCTAAGGAGAGGGAAGGCTCTGGGTCATATAGAGCCTTCTGTCTCCTCTCTCGGTGCCCTCTATCCTGTGCTGCCCCCCCCTCCCCCGTTTAAAACCCCCGCCGAAAGGGTATTTGGAAGTCTTCGGGAGTCGTGTCCTCCCAAAGACGTGCGGCTCCATACGGTACAGGCATGAGTGTGCAAGAGAGCGTGCTTGCACAGGCGCAGTACAGGGCCGCCCTTCTGCAGGAGCACTCGGGCTCCCTGAAGACTTCTGAAGCCTCCTTCGGCCGGGTAAAGCAGTATTTGACTAATTTAGTCAAATACTGCTACCGGGCGAGCCAGCACTGGAAGGAGGGGACCAGGAGAGGAGCCAGAATGCTCTATATGACCCAGAGCCTTACCTCTCCTTGGGTAAGTATCTTTCTCATTTTGTTAAATGCGGTTACCATTTACTTTAAGCCCCATACAACTTTTGTTGTGAAACAAGTTGAACACTATCAAAATACTTGTTTTAGTTGTTTCAAACAGCTGATCAGACTGATTAGAAGTCAATCCAACTGTTGGATTGACTTCTTATCAGTCTTATCAGCTTTTTGAACAATAGCAAAATACTTTTTTTAGTTGTTTCAACTTGTTTCACAACAAAAGCTGTTTGACAATTGTGCTGCATAAAAGACCGCTGTAGAGCGTGTGAATGGGGCTTAACAGCACGTTTGGCAGATAGTTGGACAGATAGTTGGAAGGTGTGTATGAACCTTTACAGAAAATCTAACAGAAAATTGCATGGTGTGTACCTAGCATAAGTCCAAGCACCTCAGAGGGCAACGTTGTAACGTTGGCTAACGGACTCCAAATGTAGGCCCTCTGAAAGAAGATCACACGACGCCAGGAATACGTTCAGGTTTCAGATCCTCTTTGAATTTGTTTATTGAAGCCCTCTAGTTTTATAGCACCAAAAATACAATGTGAGCATTATGTAATTCAGTTAATGATTACAATATGGCATGATTGGTTCCTATTTGAATTTATACCTGTCAGCTAATAAATTTGCTAAAGACAGCAGAAACACACTTATCTATTTGACATGTCCTAAGTTTCTCTCTAGCTAGTTTCGATCAGATCAGCTAATTTAACAAGATAAAGTGGGGAAAAATAAACTTTAGAATCATTAGTTCCCATATCTAGTTTCTATTGCCCCACCAGTCACTGTGAGAAGAGAAGTAATTTTCAGCTTTATTTCAGCTTTATTTGAACCTGGTTATTGGGTTTGACAGCTTTTTGTAGAGCTACCCAGGGAATTATGGGAGGCAATGCAAATCCCGACTGGCTGCTTATATTCTCTTTCAGAGACATCAGAGGTGATGTTTCAGGATGACATGAAAGCCGAGGTCGCGACTATTTGTATTCCTGCTAGTCTTTTTCTTGAATTATTGACAGCTGCATGTAACAGTTTGCGCTTTAGCCGAGGGGGAGAAAACGTACGGTTGCTTTGTTCTGGGTTGGGATCTGAGTGCAAAGAAAGGAAAGAAGTCTTTTTACTGTTTTGGATGTGTAAATGGCATTTTCATTTTAAATGCAAATGTTCTATGTCATATTATTTATTGCACGTTTATGTAGTCCTGGTGCATATTCCGCGACGCTTTGAGAGGGCGATGAACCACGTCACTCATGTTCCGCCAACGGGCTCGCTCACCTCGCTGTCTAATATTATTTAGTATTTATATACTGCTGACATCTCCCGCAGCGCTGTACAGAGTATATTGTCTTGTCACTTAACTGTCCCTCAGAGGAGCTCACAATCTAATCCCTACCATAGTCGTGTATTCATGCATGTGTCGTAGTCTAGGGACAATTTTTGGAGGAATTCAATGAACTTGAGGAAACCCACACAGACACAGGGAGAACATTCAAACTCTGTGCAAATATTGCCGTGGCTGGGATTTTGAACCCGGATCCCAGCGCTGTAAGAGAGTGCTAAACACTACGCCACCATGCTGTTTAAAGGATAGGCGAGGTGATATGTGATGAGATAGACATGTGTATGTACAGTGCCTAGCACACAAATAACTATGCTGTGTTCCTTTTTTTCTTTCTCTGCCTGAAAGAGTTAAACATCAGGTATGTAAGTGGCAGTCCCTGTCTGAGTAAATACTGGGTCAGACTATTGTGTGACCCTCACTGATAAGAAATTACAACTATAAAACACTTTTCTAGCAGAAAATGGCTTCTAAGAGCAGGAAAGAGATGAAAAGGGTGAATAGTTCATAGATTTTAGCTCTGGCATACTTCAATGAATGTGTCATTGAGCAAAAACAATAAAACAGTAAAAACTTAAAAAGTAGATTTAAATATAAAATAAAACCGTGGAATATCTTAAAAAGTTGTTTTTAGGAGAAGGAAGATAGATACAATTGATTATTTCATTAGTTTATTTTCACCTTGGGTGTCCTTTAACCTCCTCAGCGGTATGGACGAATATATACGTCCATCACCGCCGGAGGTCGCCACTCAGGCCCTGCTGGGCCGATTTTTGCGAAATAAAAAGCAGCACACGCTGCGGCGATCCGCCGCGAGCAGCGGCGAAAGAGGGTCCGCCCAGCCGCCCGTGCCCTGCGCAGCCGGAACAAAAGTTCCGGCCAGGGCTAAGGGCTGGATCGGAGGCGGCTGACGTCAGGACGTCGGCTGACGTCCATGACGTCACTCCGCTCGTCGCTATGGCGACGATGTAAGCAAAACAAGGAAGGCTACTCATTGCGGCCTTCCTTGTTTATTCTGGTCGCCGGAGGCGATCAGAATGACGCTTCCGGAGCGCCCTCTAGTGGGCTTTCATGCAGCCAACTTTCAGTTGGCTGCATGAAACAGTTTTTTTTTAATTTTAAAAAAACCCTCCCGCAGCCGCCCTGGCGATCTTAATAGAACGCCAGGGAGGTTAAAACATTCTGCAACTAATTTGGGGGTAAACAAGTAACTCTACAGTTTTAACGCACTGTCCATAGCAGAGGCAACACCAATAGCAAGAGGCGAAAAGCAAGGGGTATCTGTTCGAGCAGCAAGCGCCGCCCACAAGATGGTGGCCGGCGTCTCCTGAAAATGTTACCAGTATGTAAGTAGGGTACTTAAAGAGAAACTCCGACCAAGAATTGAACTTAATCCCAATCAGTAGCTGATACTCCCTTTTACATGAGAAATCTATTCCTTTTCACAAACAGACCATCAGGGGGCGCTGTATGACTAATATTTTGGTGAAACCCCTATGGGCTGCGATATGGGCTGGTTAGGTAGGCCCAGTAATACAAGTACAGGCTGTCATAGGAAAGGAGCACACAATCCTAGACTACACTAGGGAAGGGAGGACCCTGCCAGAGGCTTACAATTTAAAGGGGTGGGGCTGTGGAATAAATATTCAGTAGAGATTTACTGTGTGGTAGGGGGTGGGTAGGCCATCTTAAAGAGGTGGGTTTTGAGGGCTTGCTTAAATGTGTTGAAGGAGGGAGCAAGTCTGATGGGCAGTGGAAGAGCGTTCCAGAGGGTGGGGGCGGCTCTTGAAAAATCCTGCAGGAAATGCATGGGGCGGTGAGACGAAGGTCATTGGAGGATCGGAGCGGACGACCTGGTGTATACCTGTGAACAAGCTCCGAGATGTAGGTAGGGCAGGTTTTGTGCACAGATTTATGCGCCAGACATAGAATCTCTAGGGCAGGGGTCGGCAACCCGCGGCTCCGGAGCCGCAAGCGGCTCTTTTTCCCCTTTGCCGCGGCTCAGTCCCGGCTCCGGTGCTGCAGGGCTGCCCATTCTGACACTACACCGGTAGTGGGTGTCAGTGGTTGCGGCGCGCGTGTGACATTTGCGCGTGTGACGTCACGTGTGCTGCCGCTGGCCGGCAGCCTATCAGAGAGGCCGCCAGACCAGTGCAGGGCTTCGGGCGGCCATTTTCCCGTAGCCCTGCAGTGTAGTGCAGGCAGGACGTGACGTCGGGAAGGAAGAGGAGCCGACGGAGTTGCGCGCCCCACAAGGAGGTCGGGACCGGAGGTCGGGACAGGAGGAGATCGTGACAGGAGTTCTTCTGACTAGGTGAGTAAATGGGGTTTTCTTTTCAGATCTGCTGAAGGATTTGTGCATATTGGGGTCATTTCTGCTGAAGGATTTGTGCATATTGGGGTCATATTTGCTAATGATTTGTGCATATTGGGGTCATATCTGCTAACGATTTGTGCATATTGGGGACATATCTGATAACGATTTGTGCATATTGGGGACATATCTGATAACGATTTGTGCATATTGGGGACATATCTGATAACAATTTGTGCATATTGGGGGCATATCTGCTAACGATTTGTGCTTATTGGGGTTATATCTGCATATTGGGGACATATCTGCTAACGATTTGTGCATATTGGGGTCATATCTGCTAACGATTTGTGCATATAGGGGACATATCTGCTAACGATTTGTGCATATTGGGGTCATATCTGCTAACGATTTGTGCATATTGGGGACATATCTGCTAACGATTTGTGCTTATTGGGGTTATATCTGCATATTGGGGACATATCTGCTAACGATTTGTGCATATTGGGGTCATATCTGCTAACGATTTGTGCATATTGGGGACATATCTGATAACGATTTGTGCTTATTGGGGTTATATCTGCATATTGGGGACATATCTGCTAACGATTTGTGCATATTGGGGACATATCTGCTAACGATTTGTGCATATTGGGGTCATATCTGCTAACGATTTGTGCATATTGGGGACATATCTGCTAACGATTTGTGCATATTGGGGACATATCTGTTTTATAATGGTTTTGCGGCTCCCAGTTTTTTTTCTCTTTTCTGAAACGGGTCTAAGTGGCTCTTTCATTCTTAAAGGTTGCAGACCCCTGCTCTAGGGAAACTAGTGCCAGATCTAACCCCCCCTAGTGACGCGCCTGCCACACAACGAGTAGAGTGTAAGGCATTGCATGCAATGTATTGCATTACGTTCTTCTCATTGTGCGGTTAGACTTTACGCAAGTTTAGCGAGTCTACCTCTGTGTTTGTTGCACAAGGGATAATATATTGGCATCGAAACATGATGCAGTTATATTTATTTCAATGGCGCTTTTATGTTTGCAGTGATAAACATTCTGAGATAAAGCACTGCATGCAGTCCATTACTGGGCGACGCGCATGGTTCTGGGTGCGTATCAAGCATACGTTTATGAACCATATGCAGTTGTAAAACTACAAATCATGAGGCCCCCCAGCAAAACTTTGACAGAGAACCCCCCCCCCCCCCAGTGTTCACACCCCTTCCCTTAGCTCCCGTTGGTGTCCTTCATGGCCGGGGTGCCCGTCTTACAAGGGACAAACAATTTGTGGAGTGTAAGGACAGCAAAGTATACAACTGAAATTACACACCTTTCCGTCCTACAACCCCCAAACTTGGTGATGTATTGTCGTTTCTGTCAGATTTCTACTACCTACTGTAAGTGACAGCAACATAGGAGAAAAGTAATTTATGGCTCATTTTACTCTGGAAAAAAACATACTTCTGATTTGTCTGTTTGCACATATTTTACAATTTTTCACCATAGTGCCTCTTTAACATTCCAGCAGCTCCTCTGAGCCTTGCTGTTTGTTGGGGCTTGTAATAGAAAAATGGAAGAGAAGGAGGGCTAGGTAGTGTAAGAACGTTTTATTGGCTAAAAAAAAAAAGCACCAAAAATTACACTTACTATATCTAAGAACAAAACAAGCCTGTTACTGGTCATCAGCCCTTTCGATGTGTTGTGGCCAGCAGCAGCCTCTGAGCAGTTGGAACAAGGACTCGGGGTGCTTCCCGTTGGACTTCCATGTGCTGGTGACGTCACTACATGTTTCGGCGTATCCATGCCTTCATCAGGTGACACCACCAGCACGCACACGTCTTTTTACAGGTCACCACATTCTCGTCGTCAAAATCGACTGTGCATACGTTCGAGTGTATGGAGACGGTGGAAAGGCGAATCGGATGTCTTTTCATGCAACTGCAATATGGGCAGCTGGAACGCAAATTGTAAGCTTGCACAAGTATTGGCGGGTGGCTATCTATATGCATGGCTATAGAGAAAACCAGTTTTCAGACCTAATATGCAGATCACAGATATGTGAGTAAAGCTTTGTTACAGAAGTTGGCAGCAATAGAAGAGGAGTAATGGTGGAGGATGAAAGGGGGTTGCAGGAGGTAAGAAACATAGACTAGCTGGGAAAGCAACAAAATGCTGAGACCGCAGTGCTGGTGTTCAGTGTATACAATGTACAGGCTGCAGTGGACAATAAAAGTTTGTGAATAAGTCTGGAAGGATCTTTCAGAATTCCTCGGAAAGGGGGGGGGGGGGGGTCAAATCAATAATGCATGACAGCTGCATTACTAGTCAAGGACAGTTTGGGTCTGGTTTGCTATAAGTAAGTACACCACTCTCTTCAAAGCCATTTTTTTGTTTGGATATGCTGTATTTTGTTTGAAAACAAATCCTTTTAAATAATGAATTCATATGCTTTTACCTCAGTCATCCAGCGCCGTGCATTATAAAATGCCAGAATGCGCCTCTTCAGTAATGCAGTCAATTATTCTGATAGGACTGCTAGCTGAAATATGACTAAGCAGATGAACCCCATGGCTTGCACAACGCTGTGCGCACTCTAAGCCAGTTTCCTCCAACAGTCACATGTATAATTTAAAGAATAGCTTAAAGGCCGGCAACCTTGACGATTATATGGACGGCCACTCAGAATATTCTCCCTTCAGGCCCGGCATACCGAATGTGTTCTTTTCAGCCGACCTCAAGTTTTTTTTTATTTTTGCCTCATTTTTTGTAAGTAAAGAGTAACTGCAGTCAGAAAAGCACAAACCCTGATCCAGCACAGATGTTGCCTCATATTCTGTTTCCTCTGTGTTCGCTGTTTCAGAAGAATTTTTCTATAGGTTGTACTGAATGCTGCCTTTATTCTGGAGACCGAGACTTTGAGGCCACAGTTATTTCTTCAGGAGCGGAGCAGGATCATCCACCAGGCAACCTAGGCAGGTCCCTGGGGCCTAGTGGGTGTGAAGGGGCCCACCAGTCACCTTTTCTGATCCCTCCCCCCCCATTCTTTCCCATGATAATTAATCGCAAAGTGAGTAAAAAAAACTAGAGCCTGTATTAATTACTGAATGTAACTTTTTTTTTTTTTTTTTTACAATATTTATTTATAAACTAGTAGACCCAAGCCCGTTTAAAAACAGCAAGCAGCTTTCTGCCCGCTCACACGCCTGCCGGCTCACTGGCCCAACGGCTGTCTGGGTCCGTGCTGCGCACGTGCGCAGTAGCAAAAAGCACAGACCCAGCGACACAGAGACAGTGTACGCAGGGACACTTGTCTCTTATTAGGTAGGATTATTTCCTCAGTGTTTTGTTCAAAAATCATTCCTCTCCCCAATTTACATTCTTAAAGAGAAACTCCGGCCAAGAATTGAATTTTATCCCAATCAGTAGCTGATACCCCCTTTTACATGAGAAATCTATTCCTTTTCACAAACAGACCCTCAGGGGGCGCTGTATGACTGATATTGTGGTGAAACCCCTCCCACAAGAGACTCTGAGGACCGTGGTACACCTGGCAGTTTCCTGTCTGTGAACCTGTGTTGCATTGTGGGTAATAGCTTTTTACAGCTGTTTCCAACTGCCAAAAAAGCATGCAGCAGCTACATCACCTGCCAACAGTAAAAATGTCACCATGTAATGTCAGAATGTAAATCAGGGATTTAAAAGATTTTACAATGGGCAAATACTAACTAAATCATTTATACATAATTATTGTAAAAATGAAGCACTTTTTTTATTACATTACTTTCACTGGAATTCCTCTTTAAATTAATCACAGGTGGTGACTGTTTACTTTTTGTCTGTTTCAAAGTGAGCAGAAACAACACCTGGTCTCCCAGAGTGCTCTGGGGCAAAAGGCTGCGTGACATCATAGCCTAGGCTAAGCATCACTGGGAGGGTGGGGTTACATAAGCTTTGCACACCCTTCTGCTGCTGCCAGCCCTGTAAAGTCCCTGACTCTCCCCTGAGAATAGCTATGATAGGCCCGCTAAAGATTGATATTGTCCCAAATGCCGTACTGAAGTAGAATCTTTTTTATATGTATATTGGAGTTGCAATCATGTACTGAGGTTTTGGGGGGAGGTAAGTCAGGTTCTCACCACCTTACTTACCCTCCTTGGCGGTATGATTCCTTTCTGATTTTAGGGTCTAAAAGAGGTACAACTTTTTTTCATGTGCTTTTAGATCCAAAAAGCAAGGAAAAATCATACCACGAGAGAGTCAGGAGCAGCCCTTGCTCTCTCTCTCCTCCCTGGGATTCAGCGCTGCAGTTCACCCACTGTCCTCCAGGTGGTGCTGTAGCACTATAGTGAGATTGCCGGCTGTTGTCATGACGACAGTCGGTGTTCTCACTAGAGGGATGCAGAGCCTCTGTGGACAGGAAGAGGAATGGCTGCCAGCGTCTGGATCGTCTAGGGGGTGAGTGTAAACGCACCACTGCACTCAATGCTCTTCATGGACCTCCCGGCAGCTACCACAAGTGTGGCTCAGGGTTACTGCTCTGAGCTGCAGTTTTCCACCCCGAGTGTAGCTCGAGGTTACCGCTAAGGAGGTTAAAGTATACATGAGACCTAAGAAAAAACTTTACTTGACCCAGAGCCTTCCCTTTCCTTAAAG
Organism: Hyperolius riggenbachi; assembly: GCF_040937935.1. NCBI lineage: Eukaryota > Metazoa > Chordata > Amphibia > Anura > Hyperoliidae > Hyperolius > Hyperolius riggenbachi. The sequence continues at coordinate 43,915,694 of NC_090651.1, read as the reverse complement.
AGACTCTGAAGCCTCTTAAAAATCCTTTTTTATTACACAATCCTGTTTAACACATTAGCCCTACCTAAACTGCCGCATTCCCCCCCCCCCCCAAACTCCCCTGGGGGCAATCCGGGCATCGCTTCCGTGAGAGGCAGAGCTATGAGCTGCAGCTCTGCCTCTCAGCGCATCTGTCAGCCCGGATCGCTGCCTCTCCCCGCCCCTCTCAGTCTTCCTTCGCTGAGAGGGCCGGGGAGAGGCGGAGATCCGCCTCTGCGGCTCACAGCTCTGCCTCCAACAGCACCAAGAAAGTCGTGGATTTTGCGGGGGAGAGGGAGGTGGGAGTTAGGGGGGTTTTAGATAGATTACAGCTGCGGGGATGCGGCGGTTTAGGTAGGGCTAATGTGTTAAACAGGATTGTGTAATAAAAAAAGGATTTTTAAGAGGCTTCATAGTCTCTTTAAATAAGTATCGGTTTTGTTTTTGTTTTTTGTTTGTTTGTTTGTTTTTTTACTTTTTTACTTCAAATTCATTTTAAAATATACCTTTGCGCAACCTAAAATTAAAAATGGGGGAGCAGGAATGTTTAGTGGGCTCAACTCATGCCCACCGCTCCCCCCCAGCCCCCACCCCGTTCTCTTCCGTCTCCCTCGGGTACAGCCTACCAACACCCCGAACTTACTTCCTGTCAAGGCTGACTGAGCAGGCGCTGCCTGGTGACGTGCGTCCTTGTTCACGTGTCCGGGAGCGTTCTGTGCAGGCACACTACGCACAATGTAGTTGTGACGTCACAACTACATACTGCATCTGTGCAGAGCGCTCCAGGCTCAGAGGACGTGTGTCGCCAGGCAGCGCCTTCGCAGTCAGCCCCCACCACCCTGACCAGGAAGCAAGTTCGGGGGGTCTGTAGGCTGTACCTGAGGGCCATGGAGGAGAATGGGGGGAGCAGTGGGCATGAGGAGAGCCCACTAAACATGCCTGCTTCCCCCTCACACTCATTTTTTAATTTTAGGTTGCGCTAAGGTAGCCTTTAAGCACCTTAGCCACATGGAGTTTGCATGTTCTTGCTTTGCATTTTTCTTTTGTCTAAGGCCCCCTGCACACTGCATGCGATTCCGATTTTCAATTGTTTTTTACATGCGATTCCGATTTTCAGGCTCCCTGCACATTGCAAATCCGATTTGCGATTTCGATTCCAATTTGCAATTCCGATTTTCCCTGAATGCTATCAACAGAAAAATGCAGAAAAAAAACGCAGCATGCTGTAACGATTGAAAATCGGAGTGGGATATTAAAAACGATTAAAAATCGGAATTTTGCATGCAGTCTGCAGCGAGCCTTAATCGTTACTGCATGCTGCGTTTTTTCTGTGTTTTTCTGCTGATAGGATTCAGGGAAAATCAGAATCTATATCGGGAATCGCAAATCGGATGTGCAGTGTGCAGGGAGCTGTGTTTGTTTCTGTCAGCCTAACAACCTCACTGCAGAGTAATCAGCTTCCAGTGATATTGTACCTCGTCTAGTTGGCTGTGCCGGGAACATTGCAGTGAGCTCAGACGGAGGCCGCATACGGTTCAGTGCTCTTTAGCAAGCCCTGCAGAGTATACCGGCACCATGCATATAAATACCCCTTCTTTTTTTTTTCATCAAACTTTTATTGAATCCAAGAGTTCAAATTACAAGATACATGACTATATCACATAACAGGAAAGATAACTCATATTTTCATAATCACATACCATAAGTTAGTGCACGCTTTTCCTTAGCTTATCTAGTCATGTTACAACTTACAAAGTATGGACTATTCTGAGGGTCACTTAGTAAGCAAAAGATCTTAATAAGTTGTCAGAAGAATGTATATATCCTCTTTGTTCCTTGATGGTCTTAAATATCTTGTATATCCTATATGCACTCATTTTTACTTGCTGTTCCAAAAGTGCTAGAGAGTATCTACATGATATCCTCCCACTTCAGGAACTAACAACAATGATCTAATTGAGCAGTTGCCCCTTGAGGCCTCAATACGCTGGGCTGTATCTTATATATATATAGCGCGCATTAGGTATTCTTAATAATTGTTTTATCGTAATGGACTTATTCAGTGATCCTATGAAAGGAAATCTCTAGTTATGGGAAATTAAATCTACGTTTAACATTAAACCTTAACATAATCTAATTCTACCTATACTTCATTGGTCCGGGTGTTTGGCATTTCCTATTTAGTTCTTGGGTCAAATCATGGAATCGTAATCTTGTCTTCTAGATGTTGTTAACATTATACATGTTATTATGTTATAGTATATTATTTCCCTGTCCATAATTTGGGTAGGTTAAAATTTAGCGGTCCTCCTGGGATTCTATTTCTAATTTTCTGTTCCATTGATAGATTTCGTTGAACTGTGTATTTTAGTTGTTCAATGGATATTTGATCCGCTGATTTCCAATTTATAAATACCCCTTCATAAATGCGAGTTCTGGTCAGCGCCGGCCTAATGCCGCGCACGGCCCGGGCTTCCAGGCACAGATGCTGGATCAGGCTTATTGCCGGCCGCCTAATGACAACATTTCTGTGACATTTGAATGCTCTTATTTTCTGCGTTGTTACCGAGAATTGTTATTTACTTCATAACTGGATGGATTCCCAAACAGAAATGATGTTGTGATTTGGAACATTAAGCTGATGGGAGATAAAGACACTTCCAGCAGTGTGTTTTCTATGAAGAGAATGGAGTCTGCGGGATTGTCACCAGACCTCTCCCGCTAGACAAGGCGGTGAGGACAGCCCAGCAGGGGAACAGCAAGTCCCAGCATGCACTGCCGGGCAAGGCATGCTGGACCTTGTAGTCTTTTATCCTCTAGGTCAAGGTCACTCTGGTCGCTTATGGTTAAAGGACCGATATCGCGAAAAAAGTAGGCAGTTAAAATTTGACAGAACAAGTTTTGGGTCAGTCCATCGACTCATGGGGGATTCTCAGGGTTTTTTTTGTTTTTAACAGCATTTCCTGAACAGCAGTTGCAAAGTCTAACTGACAAAATAGTGTGCGAGTGCGCAGGGAGGCAGGCTGGTATCTTACTATTTTGGCAGTTAAACTGTTGTTCAGGAAATGCTGCTGGAAACAAAGGAAACCCTGAGAATCCCCCTTGAGGAGATGGACTGGCCCAAAACCTGTCGGTTCTGTCAGATTTAAACTGCCTACTATTTTTTAAGATAGTGGTCCTTTAAATCTTAGCTCAGTGTAGGTCTAAATATTCCGTCTTGCTCACCACGATGGATGCCCCAATGTTTGTATATCTTGCTTAACGGGAACCCCAAGTAAGTGAAATTCAGAGGCTGCCATTCTCATTCTGTCAATCTCTAATAAACAATGCCAGTTATATTCGCAAATCTGACTCAAATGATCCTCTTTTCTGGAAGTCTATATATAAAACGTAACTTTTAACCACTTAAGGACCGGCTGATTTCTTAATGATCTGTGCTGCGTGGGCTCTTCAGCTCCCAGCACAGATCAGCAGGCAGGCAGGCAGGGAGATCAGACTTCCCCCCCCCTTTTTTTCCCACTAGGAGGATGTCCTGCTGGGGGGTCTGATTGCCGCCACCTATTTGTGGGTAGCGGGGGGGGCGCCTCAAAGACCCCCTCCGCAGTGCAATTCCTCCGTCTCCTTCCCTCCCTCCCCTTCTCTCTATGAGCGGTACAGGACGGCGATCCAACCTGTACCGCCTCGAATAGGCTTTAGCGCCTATCAGATGGCTGCGATCCTCGGCAAATCAGAGGCCGGGGATCGCCGATCTCCTTTACGGCGCTGATGTGACAGCGCCGTACGATGTTAACACCTTGGATTTCTTCCCCGGGTGATTACATTTAGCCTGCGAGCCGCGATCGGAGGCTCGCAGGCTGTTCACGGAGCCCCCCGACGTGAACTGACAGGAAATGTTTCCATGGAAACCACATGCGACCAGCCGCCGCCTATCGGCGTTAGCTGGTAGTATCATGAAATTCCTATGGGAGTAGTTTGTTTTAACACAGATCAAGGTGGGATTTCAAAGTCTAACACAGACCCGGGACAAGGTCCTCCAGCACCCAAGGCTGAGACACCAAAGTGCGCCCTTCCATCCCTGCCACCCCAGCCGTCACACACTGATTGCTATTAGACTAAGAGGCGCCACAGGGCCCACAACCTCCCGAACACCTTAATATCTAGTTATCTGGCTTGCAGTCACTGCCATGTATCCCCTTTTCTTATTTCTTTCTGCTTCAAACACAATTAGGAATGACAGCTGAATGAATTCTGCGCCCCCTCCTACACTGCGCCCTGAGGCTGGAGCCTCTCCAGCCTATGCCTCGGCCCGGCCCTGGTCTAACACATCATAGGAATCTGTTTTTGACACAGATATAACTGATCCAGGAATTTCCTCACACTTAATTAATTGCTTATTTACTTTCTAACAAAACTAATGCCAGTTGCCTGATTTCTGTGCTGATGCTCTGCTGCTAATACTATATGTAACTGGCCCAGAATGAGCATGCAGATTCTGCTCTGACTACTGGCTGTAAGCTTGTTGCACATGTAAGGAGGGAGCTGCAATTCTCTCTCCTGTCCACCAGGTGGTTCTCTACCTCTATGGTGAGATCACCGTCTGTCATCATGTGACATACAGCAATCTCACCTGAGGGATCAGAGCCAGAAGACTGGCTGCAAGCGTCTGGACCCTGGAGGAGATGACTTGTAACTGCTGCTGCACAAGGCTGAAGATGTTAAATACTTCAGGAGAGGAAAGCCTCTGGATCCTTCAAAGGCTTTTCCCCGTCGTATATACCTACGAAATAGCCGTCGGGAGATTTGGGCGTATGGCAAAGCCGATATACGGCTTACCCTGCTCCTGCACAAGTCCCGGTGGCACTACTTCCTATTCTCCCTCCAGGCTGCCATGGATAGTGCGGTAATGATGTAATTCGTCTCCTAGCTATTGCTGGTGGCTAAATTACAGTGTTTTAAAACTAATTTGAGCTCCGTCTCCTGACGGCGCCCAAATTACTCACTATAGCCATAATTCCTATTATGGACTTTGGTGGCTCCAGCTGCGCCCAAGTCTCTCCTGTGCTGTTTTAACAGCCCTCGTACCCCATCTCCCTTCACCTCGCCATTGCAGCACATGTCCTTCCAACCATTGCAGCACGTGTCCTTCCAACCATTGCAGCACGTGTCCTTCCAACCATTGCAGCACGTGTCCTTCCAACCATTGCAGCACGTGTCCTTCCAACCATTGCAGCACGTGTCCTTCCAACCATTGCAGCACGTGTCCTTCCAACCATTGCAGCACGTGTCCTTCCAACCATTGTAGCACGTGTCCTTCCAACCATTGCAGCACGTGTCCTTCCAACCATTGCAGCACGTGTCCTTTGCAAAGCTTGAGACCACACCCCCTACCAGAACAAGCATGGCCGCACTGCGCCTGGGCAGTGGCATGGACCCGCTCAGGTTTAGATGGAACAAGTCAATCCCAATTGGGTTCAAGCTACTGCACAGATGCAGATGGCTTGCGCTTGCACAGTAGCACGGACCCCTTCAGGTTTCGTCTGAAAAAGCCGAGCGCAATCGGGTCAGTGCTACTGTGCAGACGGGACCCAGCAGTGGAACAGTGAGGAGGAGCAGGACCTCTACATAGGTAAGTACCCAGATTGGGCATTTTATTCCCTGCAGGTTTCCTTTAGGCTCATTTTATACCTGGCCAGAGCGTTGGGGCGCATTGCTTTGCCCTCTCGCATCGCACCGCAACACCCAAAAATCGATCATATGACCCTGGCCTGGGGGTGCTGACAGGGCCATATGCATAATGTCCAACTCACACACGCAGCTCGCTGCTTACCTCCCCTCGTCCCGTCACTGGGAATCCAGTGGGAGACGTTTTCGTGTCGTTTCACGCATGTGGCCCGCAATGGCGCCACCAACAAGTTAAACATTTTTACCTCACCTATTGACTTCCATTCATATCGCCGACACAGAAGTCAGGAAGTCGCACGGGGTATGCTACAGGCCACCTCTTATTAATGAAGCTGCAGAACTGCGATTACTACAGCAGATTGAAAAAGCTGCAGGTAAAAATGAGGTCATAATTATGGGCGACTTCAACTTTCCAGACAATGACTGGGGTATTGAGGCTACCCATTCTGGTAAAAGCAGCAGATTTCTGGCAGCACTACAGGACAATTACTTGACTCAAATGGTAACTGAACCAACTAGGGGGAATGCGTTACTGGATCTGATCATTTCTAATAGACCAGATAATGTATCAAATGTGCAGGTTCAAGAACATTTGGGAAATAGTGATCACAACATGATAACGTTTGATCTGGTGACTGATAGGCCACGGGCAGCGGGACCACTAAAACTATGAATTTTAGAAAAGCAAAGTTCACTCAAATTAGGCAGGCACTAAGTTTGGTGAACTGGGATAATGTACTACAAGGGGAAGACACTGAAGGGAAATGGCAAGCTTTTAAACTTATACTAAATCAATATTGTAGTATGTATATCCCATATGGAAACAAAATGTCTAGGAATAAAAAAAGGCCTCTATGGATGAATAGAAAGGTTAAAGATAAAATGAAGAGGAAAAAGAATGCCTATAAGGTCTTAAAACAGGAGGGGACCGAGGCTGCACTAAGCAATTATAAGGAGTGCAATAAAAATTGTAAAAAAGAAATTAGGCAGGCAAAGATTGAAGCTGAAAAACAAATCGCTACGGATATCAAATCTAACCCAAAAAAGTTTTACAAGTACATTAACTCTAAAAAAAGAAAGGTTAACTGTATAGGACTCCTAAAGGATGAGGATGGGAACTCAATGGTGGATGACCAAGGTAAGGCAGAGTTATTAAAGGCTTTCTTTGCTTCTGTCTTCACAAAAGAAACAGCACTGTTGCAAACTACAGAGGCGGAAGAGTCTCAATCTTCTAACTGTAATATTAAATACTTAACACCGGACGAAGTGAAGGCAAGATTAAATAAATTAAAAATTGACAAGGCACCTGGCCCGGATGGCATGCATCCTCGGGTCCTAAGGGAATTAAGTTCAGTTATAGATAAACCCCTTTATCTTATCTTTTGTGACTCTCTTGCAACTGGCAGAGTCCCAGTGGATTGGCGTACAGCCCACGTTTTCCCATTATTTAAGAAGGGCAAAAAATCTGATCCAGGAAATTATAGACCTGTAAGTTTAACATCAGTTGTATGCAAACTATTTGAGGGGTTACTAAGAGATACTATACATGACTTCATAGTAGAAAATAATCTTATTTCTCAGCATCAACATGGGTTTACTAAAGACAGGTCCTGTTTGACTAACATGCTCAGCTTTTATGAGGTAGTGAATGCTAATATGGATATTGGGAATGCTGTAGATGTGATATACTTGGACTTTGCAAAGGCCTTCGACACTGTTCCCCACAAAAGTCTGGTGCAAAAGTTGAGGATGCAAGGACTGGGGAAGAGTCTGTGTTCATGGATAGGGAACTGGCTAATGGACAGGAAACAAAGAGTTGTGGTTAATGGATCGTACTCAAAATGGGAGACTGTTAGCAGTGGGGTCCCACAGGGGTCTGTTCTGGGTCCAGTGCTCTTCAATTTATTTATTAATGACCTAGTAGATGCAGTAGTGAGCAATGTTGCTATTTTTGCAGATGATACAAAATTGTGCAGAATCATCAACTCTCAGGAAGATAGTGTCATATTGCAACAGGATCTGGATAGGATGGCTATATGGGCACATACATGGCAGATGAAATTCAATGTTGACAAATGTAAGGTCATGCATTTTGGACGTACTAATGGTCTAGCACCATACAAAATAAATGGGATACAGTTGGGGACATCAAACTTGGAGAAGGACTTAGGAGTACTCATTGACAACAAGTTAAATAATCGTACTCAATGCCAAGCAGCTGCAGCTAAAGCTAACAAAATTTTGAGATGCATTAAAAGGGAAATAAAAACTCGAGATGCTAGCATAATATTGCCCCTGTTTAACTCTCTAGTAAGGCCACATCTGGAATATGGAATTCAGTTCTGGGCACCACATTACAAAAAAGATATTGCAGTTTTAGAGCAGGTGCAGAGACGAGCAACAAAATTGATGCGTGGGATGGAAGGTCTAACTTATCGAGAAAGGTTAGATAAACTGGGTTTATTTAGTCTACAGAAAAGACGCCTTAGAGGGGATCTAATTAACATGTATAAATACATCAGAGGGCAATATAATACCTTGGCGGATGAGCTTTTTGTCCCTAGGCCTTCTCAAAGGACTAGAGGACATGATCTGCGCATGGAGGAAAAACGTTTTAGCCATTTATTTAGGAAAGGGTTCTTTACAGTTAGAGTGATTAAGATGTGGAATGCATTGCCACAGGAAGTCGTTATGGCAAACTCTATACCTGCATTTAAAGGGGGCTTAGATGCTTTCCTTGCGTTGAAAGACATCCATGGCTACAATTACTAGGTAATGCCTAATGATGTTGATCCAGGGATTTTATCTGATTGCCATCTGGAGTCGGGAAGGAATTTTTCCCTTTAGGGGCTAATTGGACCATGCCTTGTAAGGGTTTTTTCCGCCTTCCTCTGGATCAACAGGGATATGTGAGGGAGCAGGCTGGTGTTGTACTTTATACTGGTTGAACTCGATGGACGTATGTCTTTTTTCAACCAAAATAACTATGTAACTATGTAACATGCTGTTGACTTTGCAGCGGGTCGGATCAAATGGGACGCGGTTAGTGTTTCCCGGGCCCCATACACTTTCTTTGCTGTTGCGTTACCCTGCATGCAGGAAGGGTGACGCAATACAAAAAAAAGTGTATGTGTGTAATGGCTGGTGCACACCAAGAGCGCTTCTGAGCGCTTTTAAAAACGCCAGTGCTTTACTAATGTATTTGAATGGGATGGATCACACTAAAGTGATGTGATTTTCTCCCAAACGCAAACGCTAGTCCTGCAGCATTTCAGCTGATTTCTGAGGCAATTCAGCCTCAATGTTAAGTATAGGAAAGTGGAAAATCGCTCTGAAAAGTGCTAGATCAAAACACTTTTCCAAGCGTTTTTGTTACAGAAGCTGTTCAGTTCCAGCTCTACTGTAAGAAAAAAGAAAAAATGGTACACCAAAACGTTCCAAAAATCGCTCGGCATGATTAGAAAATTGCTAGGCACGTGCCTAGAAAAATCACTTCAAAAAGCGCTGAGTGTTTGCCATTACGCAAGCACTTTTTGGTGTGCACTGGCCCTAAGTAAAAAAAGCAATATTGGCAGGCAACAATTCAGATTATTTCACAGTAATGCATCTTCCATAGGTTCGATTCCTCTTTTAAACAAGCACCTATTAGGATAAGTAGATATAGATTTTGTATATAACTCTCCTTCATTGCTCAAATGAATATGACTGCGATAATATCCTAGATAAAAGAGCAAGTAGCAGCCATTCTCCCGGTTCAGAAAGGGCATTGCTGTGTGTGATTTATGCCCGACTCCATAAAACTCAGACAATTTTTAACTATATGTTAAGATTATAGCCAAGAAGATGACATTATTCCAAAAGAATTCATTATTTTGCACTAATAACGATAAGGACGACATTACAAATGTACAGTTTTTCTCCGGGTCGTCGCTTCCACGTAAAAATAAGAGACACATTTATGTTTTCGGCGGAGATTGATGAGTGCCAATCCTGGCCGGCTTCCACGGTTATCTGTCCCGGCTCGCCGCAGAGACAGCGCAGGTAATCCGCCGATGCTGGGAATCGTTTTCATTACAGGAAATAATTGTTCAGTAAAATGAGCTCTGATCGCCACTAGATGCGTTGATGAAGACTGTAGTTTCCTTAATGAAAAAAAAGAAATCCCGTTTCGTTAACATCATTCAACGGCAGATTCACTCGTTAGGCAACAAATTAGATTTGGTCTTGTTTTCGCATTAAGGTATAAGAAAACCTCCGACGCAAATACGCCGCACCAAGCCAATCTTGCTTAGAATCAGTATAACGGATGATTTCCGACTCTAGGAAAACAAAAACAAAAGTTTTTGTACAATATTGGCTGCCTATTACCAGAAGTTTCATTTCAAACTCTTAAAGGAGTTGTTTAAGGGCACAGGGCTTCAGCAGGGGGCCGGTAGAAGCCCCAGGTAAGTGAAACTTTTTTTTTCAACACCTAAAGAACCCCTTCAAAGTGGACCCAAATTAAAAATACAAGATTTCAGAAATAAAATCTATTTTCTAACTTATAATAATAAATAGCAGCCTTTTTTCAGCTGCATGATGACAAATGTAAAATATTTTACATTTATTGGAGAAACCCCTCCCTTCCTTTTATATTGCCGGGACAGAATCCAGCAGACTGGTGGAGGAGATAAAAACAAAACACAGGCTGCTACTGATGATGTCACAGGGGAGGTGATCTCAGCTTGTGTGAGATTTCACATAGACGACACCCCTGTGAGGGAGGGTAGCTGTTGACAAACACACCCATGATCTAAAACCTCCTACTAAGCTCAGAAGTAATGGCTGCCACCTGTATGGCAAACACACGCATCATCTAAAACTTCCTACTACATTTTCACAGAACGCATATGGATCCGGATACACGCAGGGGTGGTGGCAGGCAATGGGAAAATGGATGCACATCAGACAACACGCTCAGGGCGAATTACACTTGATCTCACCCTAAGGCACTTGAACTTGACCTGATGAAGTGGTTTGTAACCGCGAAACGCATTTTCTGATGTGCATAATAAAAAACTTGATACTCTTAACGGAAATCTTGCATTCTTGAATTTGACATCATTAACTACTTGCCGACTGCTCCACACCAATTGGCGTGAGCAGTGCGGCAGCTCCAGGACCGCTCCACACTGATTGGCGTGAACGGACTTCTATGGGGCTGGCAGGAGATCGCGCACAGGCTGCGCGCGCATCTCCTGCTCGGAAGACGGGGCTCCGCCCCGCCTTCAGTCTCCGAGCGGTGATAGCCTCTTGGGAGACTGTTAGAGGGCGAAACCACCGTCTAATTACTTTGTACAGCGCTGTGATCTGCAGTAGCGCTGTACTGGGGACAGCCATGTGACACAGCTGTCCCCCTGGCCCATTGGAGAGCGATCGGCTCTCATAGGCCTATGACAGGAAGGGAGAAAGGGTAATGTAAAGAAAAAAAAAAGTAAATTTTATTTAAAAATAAATTGCATAAATATGCATAAAAAAACAAAAAACAAAAACAATGTGGGGGCGATCAGACCCCACCAACACAAAGCTCTGTTGGTGGGAGGAAAAGGAGGGAGGGGATCACTTGTGTGCTGTGTTGTGCGGCCCTACAGCTTGGCCTTAAAGCTGCAGTGGCCCAATTAAGTAAAAATGGCCTGGTCACTAGGGGGGTTTAACACCGCGGTCCTCAAGTGGTTAAGGTAAGATCTTCTTATCTATTTACCAGATTACTGATACATTGGGCACCTCCTACCTCCCCTAGTATTATTATGTACCCCATGTTTGTTTCTTACTTTGTACAGCACCACAGAATATGTTGGTGCTTAATAAATCAATAATAATAATAATAATGCTACAGAAGTTTGTGTAGTGAGATAAAGGAAAACGTAATGTAATCAATGAAATAGACAACTGCCTTGTTAGAACAGATTTGCAGATCATAACTTCTAGCAAACTCCCAAAACTAAGCAGGGGTGTTGCTAGGATACTGAGAGATCCGGGGCACTTTGAGGCACACCAGCCACAGCTTCCAGCATGCCCAAATAGAGGCTCCACAGTTCTATGGGGGGGGGGGGGGGGAGGTGCTGAGAGCTGTGGTGCCTTTATGGGGACATCGTGGAAGCTGTGGTGCATCAATGGGGGCATGCTTGGTACTATGGTTACTATGGGGCAGGCTGGATGCTGTGGTGCCTCTATGGGGTATGCTGGGTGATGTGCCCTTAACCATTACACTATGCATCCACTACACTGCAACCCGCTGCCTGGAGGACATCCAGGGCATCCCAGAATAGATCCGTGGCACATAGTTACATAGTTATTTGGGTTGAAAAAAGACATACGTCTATCGAGTTCACCTAGAGAACAAAGTACAACTCCAGCCTACTCCAGAGGAAATGGTCCGCACTTATCAGATTAAAGCAACCTTTATTGAGGACATATCCCAATTAAAACTCGACAGGCATCATGGCTGACATGTTTCGGACTCAACTGTCCTTGGTGCTATGATTAAGGACAGTTGAGTCCGAAACATGTCAGCCATGATGCCTGTCGAGTTTTAATTGGGATATGTCCTCAATAAAGGTTGCTTTAATCTGATAAGTGCGGACCATTTCCTCTGTATTGTATCCTTGGTCTTGCTAACCTGGGTCGAGCACTGCAGTAGAAGTGGTGGAGTGGAGCTGTGTTCACCTGCTGCCTTGATCCAGCCTACTCCCTCACATATCCCTGTTGATCCAGAGGAAGGCGAAAAACCCTTACAAGGCATGGTCCAATTATCCCCAATAGGGAAAAATTCCTTCCCGACTCCAGATGGCAATCCGATAATATCCCTGGATCAACATCATTAGGCATTACCTAGTAATTGTAGCCATCGATGTCTTTTAAAGCAAGGAAATCATCTAAGCTCCCTTTAAATGCAGGTACAGAATTTGCCATAACGACTTCCTGTGGCAATGCATTCCACATCTTAAACACTCTTACTGTAAAGAACCCTTTCCTAAATAAATGTCTAGAGCGTTTTTCCTCCATGTGCAGATCATGTCCTCTAGTCCTTTGAGAAGGCCTAGGGACAAAAAGCTAATCCGCCAAGCTTTTATATTGCCCTCTGACGCATTATACATGTTGTTAATTAGATCTCCTCTAAGGCGTCTTTTCTCTAGACTAAATAAACCCAGTTTATCTAACCTTTCTTGGTAATTGCCACTGATATTTGGGGCTAGCATCGTTCCTGAAACCAAGTCTATACAAGATACAAACTGTTTATGTTGTGCTTTTCTCCTGGCAAGAATCAAAGCGATTCAGGGCTGCAGGCACTTGGGGCACACACCACGGGTGGCCAGGATCATAGACTCCTTACTGTTTTACATACTGGTTTGACCTTTGTTAAAAGTTTAAACCCTACATGAAAGGCAACAGCAGTCAATAATACAGGGCTGTAGGTGGAGCTATGCAAATCATACTTAGGTTTGATGATGGGTATTAAAGAGGAACCCCAATGGAAATAATGTCAAAAAAAATGCTTCACTTTTACAATTATATATAAATGATTTATGGCCATTGTAAAATCTTTCCTTTCCCTGATTTACATTCTGACATTTACCACATGGTGACATTTTTACTGCTTGCAGGTGATGTCTGTGGAAGGAGATGCTGCTTGCTTTTTTTGGTATTTGGACCCAGCTGTAAGCAGCTGTTATTTTCCACAATGCAACGAGGTTAACAGACAGGAAACTGTCTGGACCATGGTCCTGACATCACACTTTGGGAGGAGTTTCACCACAATATCAGCCATACAGAGGCCCCTGATGATCCGTTTGTGAAAAGGAATAGATTTATCATGGGAAAGGGGACATCAGCTACTGATTGGGAGGAAGTTCAATTCTTGGTCACGGTTTCTATTTAAGGATTTATGTCTACCTGCCGCTTCCTCCAGCCCCCTATATTCCATCTGCTCCTTTGCCATCCTCACAGTCTTGTTGCGCCGCTGTCAGCCCCGGTAAAGTCCCCGACTGAGCCCGTCAAAGCCATGCGCATCACCCTGATGGCAGGAGCGCTCTGCGCATGCACAGTTCATTAAGACTTGTGCTATATACGCTCCCATTCTCAGGTAAGTATAAATCCTTGTTCTAATACAGGGGTCTAAAACTCAATTTACCTGGGGGCCGCAGGAGGCAAAGTCAGGATGAGGCTGGGCCGCATAAGGAATTTCACAATCGCGGCGCATTGCCGCCTCTGCCCACCCCTCTCACTCTTCCTTCACAGAGAGGGGCGGGGAGAGGCGGCGATCCGTGCAGCGATTGACGTCAGGAGTGGCAAAGCTGAAAGCTCTGCCCCTTCCAGGAAATGCCGGCGGATTGCCCCCCGGGCGATTTGGCGGCTCTGCAGCCCTCGTTTAGCGGCGGGGATGCGGCGGATTACTTGGAAGCACTGAAGCGAACTATAAGGAAGCTTTTGCCGGTGAGGGCCACAAAATATTGTATCGAGGGCCGCAAATGGCCTGCGGGCCGCGAGTTTGAGACCCCTGTTCTAATATTATTTCATGTTTACTTTGCGAAAATAAAGAAATTATTTAGATGGTTCCACCTACTGCCCTCAAGTAAGCCATTATGGACTTGATTTTTGAGCCGATGCTGAAAGTGCTGTAATTATTATTATTATTTTAAGGAGGCAATATGGTTCTTTGAATTTCTTTTTGTAGCAGGCTTTTATGTTGCTTTTAGCCCATTATAAAATGAGGTGGTTCTGCTTCTCCATAGCTTAAAGGAATACTATCGATTGAAACAACTTTTTTTTTTAATACTCTATATTAGTGTACACATTACCACTAGTGCTAGGGGCACTTTATTTGTTCACCCAGGTCTCTCTCTCGCTATCCCTGCTTAAAAATTCATTTCTCACACAGCTCATAGTAGTTTGGGTCACCCTGAGCTGCTTGGTTACTCTGTCACACAGCTCACAAATATATTTAACTGTGTCACTCACAGCATGCAGGAGACATGAGGAGAAATAGGCTGATCTGAGGTGGTAACAGGTAACTAAATGAGCTGGAATATTGCTGGAATATAACTAGCTATACCAGGAGTCTGTGTTTACACATAGACTGGCTGCCTGCTTGTGGTGATTCACTCCAGGCTCCACTTTACAAGCTGCTGAGAGGGGCAGACCACTGTCATTAGCAGTATTAGCAGTATTACCATTAGCAGTATTAGTATCTTTATCAGTCAAGAGAAGCAAAGATAATAAACACACATTGCTAGAATCTTTAACCCCTTACCACCATATCAATAATATTCTTTCAGCAAGGTGATAATTAAACTATAAACTGAGGAGTTGATAGCAACTCCCCTTTGCAGAGACATGGTCTAGCCCTCTGGGAGCCGTCAGTATTAGATACATTTTGTATCCAACACTGACGCCAAAACTGACAGAAGATTTTACAGCTGAGAGGAACAGCTGTGTGAGGAATCAAATTGCTCCTAGCACTTGCCCTAATGTGTGCTACAACATACAGCATTTAAAAATAAATGCATACATCGATAGTATTCCTTTAAGTAAATGCCCTGAGTGGCTACTCCAAAAAGCCCCACATTTATACAGTCCTATAATTCTGTACCTTGCAGTGAAAAAGTCCATAATATCCTGAAACTGCTATATGCAAGTTGGAATTATTGATGGTAAAATTAAGGGTGTGCTATGAATGGGTGGATGTGGGTCCATGCTTGGCTGACAAAGGATAATACTTTGCATAGCTCTTTCCAAGGCCTTGAGGTAATGCGTTATAGTTTTGTCTTATTTGACATAGGAGGGAAGTTCATGCTATCGGTTTATTTCTGCTGTAAGAACTCATTACTGTGATTGGTATTTTGTATTGGTAAAGTGCTGTGTAGTATTTTGGTGCTCTACAGCGTAACAATAGACCCTGCAAGGGATGCAGCCGTAGGGTCCCAGTGAGGGTAGATGTTTCTTTCCCCTGTCCTGAGAAACTGATAACTAAGGGTGCAAAGAGAAAAAGCTTTCTGCACAATTGTTCTAATGACTGCATCTGCTCAGCCACTAATAACGAATCATACAAAGTTTTGTAAACAAAGATTTGTAGACCATAACTATGCAGTGTGCCGCAGGCTCTTGTGTACAATGTCCAGCTTTCTACCCCTCCCCAAGTGCTCTGTACTGTAGTGATGCTGGAGAAGTTTGCAGAGCCAGTTCTGCCCCATCAGAGGAGGACAGAGTGAGTGTAATAAGCTGAGGATTGGAGTACACTCGTCTGCCGGTTTCAGGGGCAAATCCAGGATTTTCAAGGGGGGGATTCCTGAAAGGTCTCCCTCAGCCACGCACAATACAGAATAATAATATGGTAGGACATTATGCTGGGTACACATAATGCAATTTCCTGTCCGACTGACAGGATCTGACAATTATATTCTAAATGTCCGATCTACTCCCGATCGACAACAGGATATATCAGAAGCAGTTTGGATACAGATAATAATGAGGACAGCTCACATTGGTAATGAAGGGGAAAGTGAAGCATTCACACAGCAGGGCACAGGGCTGTGCTCATACTTGACTCTGTTTAGTTCTCCAAGGGGGCAGTGCTGTGAGCTGCAGGATGCCTGCAGATATTCTGGTGTAACAGATATAACTTGTGCCTGTTCCCAGACTCTGCACTGGCCCTGGTCTGAGGGGGGGGGGGGGGGGGGGGGGATTCTGGGCAGCTGTTATCCCCCCCTGCATTTGCCTATGGGTTTTCTGTATGCATTTTCGGCATGCCATGTGTGTCTGTATGTGTGACAACATGCTTGTTTTATCACATAAGTTAATGTAGTTGATAGAGAAAACGCCTGCAGTGCCTCACTGCTGTGTGTTTTATCTGCATGGGGAAAACATATTCAAGTGTGCACTAGCCAATAAATAATAATGAATAACATTGGTTCTAAGTTTACCTGTGCAGGAAGCAAGGGGGGGGGGGGGGGTGTTCCATCCAAAGTTTTGCAAGGGGGCCCAGTGATTTGTAGTTACACCCCTACCAGGGCTGGAGCTACCATAGGAAAAAATGGGCAATTGTCCCAGGACCCCAGAGCCTGTAGGGGCCCCCAAGGTGTCCCTCCCCATCTTAACTGTTGCTCCCCAGGGACTCTGCAGAGTCTGGTAAGTTGGGAGGTGATTGGGGGGGGGGGTCAGTAGCCTGCTCAGGGGGCCCAGGAGGGAAATTTGACTGCAATAAAGGCCCTTTAACCACTTTGTCCTCCTTGACGTATAAAAACGTCAAGGAGGACAGGCGCGCTCCCGCGGCCGATCGCGCGCGTGCACGCGCACTCCCGGCCGCGGATTCGGTAGCCACGGAATCAATGTATCGGGCTATGGAGCCCGATCACGGATTCCTCTCCCCCGCTGAAAAAGCGACAGCTTCTCTCAGAAGCTTCGCTCTTTCTGAAGCTGTGTCCCTCTAAGCGTACATTGTACGCTTAGAGTGACGTCATGTAAACAAACTTGAGATTGCCATCTTGTGGCCAAACAGTAAAACTACAAGTAAATGTAGAAAAACATTACAATACACAAATATTTCCCCAAATAAAACACTTTTATATCCTACCCTCCCAAAAATGCCCACATAAAATATTTAATAAAAAAAAAAAAAAAACATTACTATAAAAAAAAAACCACATAAATATTTGCCTAAGGGTCTAAACTTTTTAAATATCTATGTAAAGATGAAATATTTCTCTCTATTTTTTTTTTATAAGCTTGTAAATAGTGATGAATGCAAAACGGAAAAAATGCTCTTTTATTTCCAAATAAAATATTGTCGCGATACATTGTGATAGGGACATAATTTAAATGGTGAAATAACCGTGACAAATGGGCAATTACAATACGTGGGTTTTAATTATGGAGGCATGTATTATTTTAAAACTATAATGGCCGAAAACTCACAAATAATGAATTTTTTCATTTTTTTTCTTAATCTTCCTGTTAAAATGCATTTACAGCAAAGTGGCTCTTAGCAAAATGTACCCCCCAAAGAAAGCCTAATTGGTGGCGGAAAAAACAAGATATAGATCAGTTCATTGTGATAAGTAGTGATAAAGTTATAGGCTAATGAATGGGAGGTGAAGGTGAACATTGCTCGGATGCATAAGCTGAAAACGACTGAGATGTTAAGTGGTTAATGACGCTTTTTGGTTGTGGGCGTCTGTTGGGGGGCCCCAAGGCTAATTTTGCCCTAGGACCCAATTGTTACTGGACATGGCATTGGCTAAGGAGTACATGGCATTGGCTGAGGAGGACAAGTCATTGGCTGAGAAGGTCTGGAGTATCAGAGGAAGTGACGGTTTAGTAGTTGGGGCACCTTCACCACTCTGGGCCCACCTGCACTCATAGTGGCTGCTCCCACTCTAGTTACGCAACTGCCCTCTTCTTAGGTCAGTATCTTCTTTTTGACCCGAATTTCATCTCCGGTACTCTTTAAGCAACCACAACAGTGTTCTGGGTAAACACTCTTCTCTTGTCAAGATCCAGTAGTGATTTCCTACACTTGGAACCGCGACAGGGTGTCTTTAAGACCGCCGTGCAGAAAGGCACATATGAATGATAGCAGGCGATTCACATACAACAGAATGTTGGATAGGAGAGGTGTACGCTGGGGAGCTCCAGTCACCAATCTAAAGTCCTCTCATGGTGTAATTGGACACTTACACACACAGCAGGCGAATATTGATTACATAGATAGAAGCGGGGGAATCTCTCCAGAACCGAGAGGCCATTGTGCATTCATGAACAATACAATACCCGGCCTGTTGTGATCTGTTACCTGGAAATAATGCAGGGAGGTAAGCCTATTCCATCTTAAAGAGAAACGGCGTGAAGCCCAGTCTGTGCCAGAAATTGCCTTATAAAATGACACTATAGTAATTTAAGAATAAGGCTACAACCCACTCGGTGACAGTAAACACAGGATGACCACACACAACCTCACCTCCCCTCCCTTTCATTGGCTTTCTGAATTACTCCGCTTGTTATGTGCTCGGCCCAGCGCCCTTTATTTAAATCCGCCTCGCAGGACTCTTAAATCCTTGTACGCTGCCTGTAAATGACATTTTTATTGGAAAAGGCCAAGCGGAGGAACTGGAGGGAACACAATTTAAACAGTAGTCAGTCAGATGGATCCTGAACGATGACGGTAGGGAATTACCAGTGAAAGGCAATTGAGGCGGCCCACCAAGGGTGAGACAGAGAGGGGTACAACAGCAGGGGACACAATTGCGACAGGCATGTTAATCGACATGTTTAAGGTTGTGTCGCATTAAGGGATTTGTAGCAGCTAGGAATCCAGAATGGCTGTTGCAGCTATTGTTGTCCAGTGGATTTGTGAACAATCTGGTCACACCAGCAACTACTATTGGCTGGACCATTATTGCAGCTAGGTGCAAAATGTGCATACATTTAAAAAGGGTTCCAGTGTTAGTTGAACACCCTAACCAAAGCCCCCCCCCCCCCCCCCCCCTCAAGCCCTATGCCTAACCCTAAGGACCATCGCTGATGCCTAACCCTAAGGACCCTCAGTTATACCTAACCCTAAGACATCCCCAGCAGGGCCGATGCTTCCATAGAGGCAAAGGGGGCAATTACCCCAGATCCCCAAAGCCTTTGGGGGCTCCCCAAGGTGCCCCTCCTCCAGCTTTGGTGATCCATGACAGTGGGAATGTTTACTCTGTATAGGAAAAGGAAGTTAATAATTTGGAACCCCAAAAATGCTATTTAGGGGATGTATGATGGACACCTAATGATATTGTGTGATGGGGAGGGGGGGTTAGATCGGGTCTGGCAGCTGGCTCACAGGCTCTAGGGATTGTTTGGTTGGCAGGAGGGGGGGTCAGTGTTCCCCCCAATGCTACTTTTGCCCCAGGGCCCCATTGTAGCTCATACCGGTACGATGCACTAACAGACAAATGCAGGTTTTATAGTAGGGGTAAGATGCAAATAATTCTGAGTTGATGCAGGATTAGGCACCCAAACCTCTGTAATCCTTCCTTGTGCTTACAACGCTAGACTAGGGAAAGGCGGTACAGCAAAGTCCCAATTATCCGGAACTGGGGCAACTGGTAGTCTCAACTAACCGGAATGCCTGAGAGAGTAACGGGGACTGTTTTGGGGGGGCTTTGCCGGCCACAAAATACTCACCTAATCTCCAGTGATGTCCTTTAGCTCCTAGTGGCTTTCCGAGGTCCGTGCACAGCTCCCAGCGTCACGTGACCCGGGTCCAGTGACTCACTGGGAGCAGTAAAGGGAGGACAATGGAAAACCATCAGGATCCAGCTAGGAGCTACAGGACATTGCTGAAGGGTTGGTGAGTATTCTATCATCCACGAGGGGGAGGTTTGTGCTTTTTCGGCCGTTGCTCAAGCAACCAGCAAGCACATGTCTCTGGCATCAGGTGGTTCCCGCCAGAGCCGGATACTAGGGACAGTGCTGTATATGGTTGCTACAGACGACTGCATCCCATTGTTGGACCCGATACCTTGTTAAAAACACCTCAGTTGCTCAGTCACATAGCGTGTTGAGAGGAGAGGCTAGAGGAGAGATCAACTTAGTAGTAGAATCTTTATTTGCATTCCATCTCGGCAATGAAATGGCTGCCTCGCAAGAGCACATCAAACAATTCCGTGGGCTCGATGGGCCCGTTGTGAGAGAGCATTTTGTCAGATAATGCCTCCCTCCTCCACGTGAAGATGGAGAGTTCCCTTTATTCCCACTCCTAATGAGTCACGAAGCACCTCTTTTCATCAGAGAGGATGGAGGCTGTGTGTGATCTGCTTGATGTGAAATCTCCAGGCAGGGCATAATTACGTTTTAGTAAATAAAAACAGTTTTTGTCCTTCTTTCTTTGCCTGTAAACAAAGATGTCATCTGTAGTGTCTGGAAGTAAAAAAATAAAACCCACACTATCAGCACAGGCAGCAGAAGTTATAAGGGCCTGAGCCCACCAGCACGTTTGTGTCCGCTTCTCTCCGCTTTTCAGCATCTGTAGCATTGAAGTGTAACTGAAAAGTGGACACAACTGCGTCAGTGGGCTCAGGCCCTAAGGAATCAGCTCCATATGCGCGCTTTCATCCACGCTTCTGGAAACTCGATCCCAGGGACATTAGGCAGTCCATAGACTGCACTATCTGATGTTTCTATACATGCGCTGCGATTCACCACTGAATACTATACACTATTCCCCCTCTTAACCACTTTGTCCTCCTTGACGTATAAAAACGTCAAGGAGGACAGGCGCGCTCCCGCGGCCGATCGCGCGCGTGCACGCGCACTCCCGGCCGTGGAGTCGGTAGCCACGGAATCAATTTATCGGGCTATGGAGCCCGATTATTGATTCCTCTCCCCCGCTGAAAAAGCGACAGCTTCTCTTGGAAGCTTCGCTCTTTCTGAAGCTGTGTCTCTCTAAGCGTACATTGTACGCTTAGAGTGACGTCATGTAAAAAAAATCGAGATTGCCATCTTGTGGCCAAAAAGTAAAACTACAAGAAAATCCTCAAAAACATTACAATACACCAATATTTCCCCAAATTAAACACTTTTATATCCCACCCTCCCAAAAATGCCCACATAAAATGTTTAATAAAAAAAAACAAAAAAAAACATTACTATAAAAAAAAAAAAAAACATAAATATTTACCTAAGGGTCTAAACTTTTTAAATATCTATGTAAAGATGAAATATTTCTCTCTATTTTTTTTTATAAGCTTGTAAATAGTGATGTATGCAAAACGGAAAAAATGCTCTTTTATTTCCAAATAAAATATTGTCGCGATACATTGTGATAGGGACATAATTTAAATGGTGAAATAACCGTGACAAATGGGCAATAACAATACGTGGGTTTTAATTATGGAGGCATGTATTATTTTAAAACTATAATGGCCGAAAACTGACAAATAATGAATTTTTTCATTTTTTTTCTTATTCTTCCTGTTAAAATGCATTTACAGTAAAGTGGCTCTTAGCAAAATGTACCCCCCAAAGAAAGCCGAATTGGTGGTGGAAAAAACAAGATATAGATCAGTTCATTGTGATAAGTAGTGATAAAGTTATAGGCTAATGAATGGGAGGTGAACATTGCTCGGATGCATAAGCTGAAAACGACTGAGATGTTAAGTGGTTAATAGCATAGCAACTCAGAGAGGATAAGTAATTCGGGCTGCATCAGGAACCCCCAAATTACCCTGTACTGGCTGCGTACTATAGCATTGCTGCTACTGCGGCACCCAACTCAGTCGCTACGAGGCCGGCACTGAGATGACCTGCTTTGGCCTCCATATAGCCCTCTCATTATAAGTTTTCATGGGGAACCCCTGAGTTTCTTACCCAACTCTGTTGAAAAATGTTCTTGGCCATGCTGAATTTTGTTGCGTTGATGGCTATTGTTTTCAGAGCTTCACCAGATGTGTCCTCAATAGAGAAGTCTTGTTGATTTGCAGAATACCTGTAACCAGGGCCGGATTTATACTTTTTACCGCCCAAGGCCAACTATCGCCAGACCGCCCCCTCCCCCCCCCAACCAACAGTGCCCCCCTAAAGTAAGTGCCCCCCTATAATACAGCAGGGTAGTTAGTGACATTACAGCAGGAATTAGAATATAAAATACTCTGAGGACATTTAGTGACATGGCAGGGATTAGGCAGGTAGTGATATGACAGCAGGTATGCTCCTCTGGGGACAATTAGTGACATGATGGCTGGGATTAGATTGTAAGCTCCTCTGAGTGACAACACACACACAGGACAATAGTGACAACACACACGACAGGAGTTACAACACACACACAGGACAGGAGTGACAACACACACAGGACAGGAGTGACAACACACACAGGACAGGAGTGACAACACACACACAGGACAGGAGTGACAACACACACACAGGACAAGAGTGCCAACACACACAGAGTAGTGACACACAGGAAAGGAGTGACAACACAAATGGAGGAGTGACAACACACAAGACAGGAGTGACAACACACACAGAGTAGTGACAACACATACAAGTCAGGACTGACAACACACACAGGACAGGACTGACAACACACACAGGACAGGACTGACAACACACTGAGAGGACAGGAGTGACAATACATACAGGGAAACAGGACAGGAGTGACAACACACACACAGGACAGGAGCGACACACACAAGACAGGATCACACAGAAAACAGAAGTAACATACACATCAGCCTGGGACGCAAGTTTATGATGCTTCTTTCTCCTCTGACCTTTGTCCTCAGTCACTCCAAAGCTTGTCTTCACCTCTCCCCCTCCCATCTGAATCTCGTCTCCCAGTCCCTCTCCTTCCACGCTGTCTGTTTCCACCTGAATGACTGCACATGCACAAGAGAACAGGCGCGGAGCTAGGGGGGGTCGGGGTAGGTCAAGTGCCCCCGGGCGCCGGGTCCCTAAGGGCGCCCAGCTGAGCTGATTTTTTTTTTTTCTGCGGAGGGGAGCAGCGCAGAGAAGAGAAGAGGGAGAGCTATGCGGACGGTGGAAAAGGGGGCCATCTCCCCCCCTTCTCTCACCTTAGGGCTCTCCCTCCCTCCATCGCTGTCCCCTCCGTTATTGTCCGGGTGCTGGCGCAGCAGGCGGGACTCACCTCCGTCTCGCTCCAGCGCCGGCCGGAAGTTCGGATCCCGCAGCCGCTGCTCTGGTCTGGACTAGACCAGAGTAGCGGCAGATCCATCCGCGCTGCGACGAGACGGAGGTAAGTTCCGCCCGCCGCTGCCAGCACCCGGACATTAATGGAGGGGACAGCGAGGGAGAGAGAGCAGCTCTCCCTCTTCTCTGCGCTGCTCCCCTCCTGCTGGGGAGGCAGGGAGGGGGACACCTGGCTACCTACTCTGGGCATATATACCCCTGGCTACATCTACTGGGCATATATACCCCCTGGCTACATCTACTGGGCATATATACCCCTGGCTACATCTACTGGGCACATATACCCCTGGCTACATCTACTGGGCACATATACCCCTGGCTACATCTACTGGGCATATATACCCCTGGCTACATCTACTGGGCATATATACCCCTGGCTACATCTACTGGGCATATATACCCCTGGCTACATCTACTGGGCATATATACCCCTGGCTACATCTACTGGGCATATATACCCCTGGCTACATCTACTGGGCACATATACCCCTGGCTACATCTACTGGGCACATATACCCCTGGCTACATCTACTGGGCACATATACCCCTGGCTACATCTACTGGGCACATATACCCCTGGCTACATCTACTGGGCACATATACCCCTGGCTACATCTACTGGGCATATATACCCCTGGCTACATCTACTGGGCATATATACCCCTGGCTACATCTACTGGGCATATATACCCCTGGCTACATCTACTGGGCATATATACCCCCTGGCTACATATACTGGGCATATATACCCCCTGGCTACATCTACTGGGCATATATACCCCTGGCTACATCTACTGGGCATATATACCCCTGGCTACATCTACTGGGCATATATACCCCTGGCTACATCTACTGGGCACATATACCCCTGGCTACATCTACTGGGCACATATACCCCTGGCTACATCTACTGGGCATATATACCCCTGGCTACATCTACTGGGCATATATACCCCTGGCTACATCTACTGGGCATATATACCCCTGGCTACATCTACTGGGCATATATACCCCTGGCTACATCTACTGGGCATATATACCCCTGGCTACATCTACTGGGCATATATACCCCTGGCTACATCTACTGGGCATATATACCCCTGGCTACATCTACTGGGCATATATACCCCTGGCTACATCTACTGGGCATATATACCCCTGGCTACATATACTGGGCACATATACGCCTGACTATATATACTGGGCACATATTATTCTCCTGGCTACATATACTGGGCATATATACCCCTGGCTACATATACTGGGCACATATACCTCTGGCTACATATACTGGGCACACATATCCCTGCCTACATCTACTGGGCACATATACCCCTGGCTACATCTACTGGGCATATATACCCCTGGCTACATCTACTGGGCATATATACCCCTGGCTACATCTACTGGGCATATATACCCCTGGCTACATCTACTGGGCATATATACCCCTGGCTACATATACTGGGCATATATACCCCCTGGCTACATATACTGGGCATATATACCCCCTGGCTACATCTACTGGGCATATATACCCCTGGCTACATCTACTGGGCATATATACCCCTGGCTACATCTACTGGGCATATATACCCCTGGCTACATCTACTGGGCACATATACCCCTGGCTACATCTACTGGGCACATATACCCCTGGCTACATCTACTGGGCATATATAACCCTGGCTACATCTACTGGGCATATATACCCCTGGCTACATCTACTGGGCATATATACCCCTGGCTACATCTACTGGGCATATATACCCCTGGCTACATCTACTGGGCACATATACCCCTGGCTACATCTACTGGGCACATATACCCCTGGCTACATCTACTGGGCACATATACCCCTGGCTACATCTACTGGGCACATATACCCCTGGCTACATCTACTGGGCATATATACCCCTGGCTACATCTACTGGGCATATATACCCCTGGCTACATCTACTGGGCATATATACTTCTGGCTACATCTACTGGGCATATATACCCCTGGCTACATATACTGGGCATATATACCCCCTGGCTACATATACTGGGCATATATACCCCCTGGCTACATCTACTGGGCATATATACCCCTGGCTACATCTACTGGGCATATATACCCCTGGCTACATCTACTGGGCACATATACCCCTGGCTACATCTACTGGGCACATATACCCCTGGCTACATCTACTGGGCACATATACCCCTGGCTACATCTACTGGGCATATATACCCCTGGCTACATCTACTGGGCATATATACCCCTGGCTACATCTACTGGGCATATATACCCCTGGCTACATCTACTGGGCATATATACCCCTGGCTACATCTACTGGGCATATATACCCCTGGCTACATCTACTGGGCATATATACCCCTGGCTACATCTACTGGGCATATATACCCCTGGCTACATCTACTGGGCATATATACCCCTGGCTACATCTACTGGGCATATATACCCCTGGCTACATATACTGGGCACATATACGCCTGACTATATATACTGGGCACATATTATTCTCCTGGCTACATCTACTGGGCATATATACCCCTGGCTACATCTACTGGGCATATATACCCCTGGCTACATCTACTGGGCATATATACCCCTGGCTACATCTACTGGGCATATATACCCCTGGCTACATCTACTGGGCATATATACCCCTGGCTACATATACTGGGCACATATACGCCTGACTATATATACTGGGCACATATTATTCTCCTGGCTACATATACTGGGCATATATACCCCTGGCTACATATACTGGGCATATATACCCCCTGGCTACATCTACTGGGCATATATACCCCTGGCTACATCTACTGGGCATATATACCCCTGGCTACATCTACTGGGCATATATACCCCTGGCTACATCTACTGGGCACATATACCCCTGGCTACATCTACTGGGCACATATACCCCTGGCTACATCTACTGGGCATATATACTCCTGGCTACATCTACTGGGCATATATACCCCTGGCTACATCTACTGGGCATATATACCCCTGGCTACATCTACTGGGCATATATACCCCTGGCTACATCTACTGGGCATATATACCCCTGGCTACATCTACTGGGCATATATACCCCTGGCTACATCTACTGGGCATATATACCCCTGGCTACATCTACTGGGCATATATACCCCTGGCTACATCTACTGGGCATATATACCCCTGGCTACATATACTGGGCACATATACGCCTGACTATATATACTGGGCACATATTATTCTCCTGGCTACATATACTGGGCATATATACCCCTGGCTACATATACTGGGCACATATACCTCTGGCTACATATACTGGGCACACATATCCCTGCCTACATATACTGGGCACATATACCCCTGGCTACCTGTTCTGTGGACATCTCTACCCCTGGCTACCTGTTCTGGGGACATCTATACCGCTGGCCACCTATTCTGGGGACATCTATACCGCTGGCCACCTATTCTGGGGACATCTATACTGCTGGCCACCTATTCTGGGGACAACTATAGACCTGGGGCTACCTATTTTTGGGGAACCACGTCAGATTGAGTGTATTTTGGAGAACTGCTGCCAGGTGAGAGGTGTCTACCATATTAAGGGGGCATTCTACCTATTTATGTGAAATGCTGTCTATTTATGTGACTCATGACTGCTGAATTTGTCTTGTTGGGGGCCTCATGGTTACTGAATTTGTCTTGTTGGGGGCCTCATGATTTGTTGGGGGCCTCAAGATCGCTGAATTTGTCTTGTTGGGGGCCTCATGATTGCTGAATTTGTCTTGTTGGGGGCCTCATGATTGCTAAATTTGTCTTGTTGGGGGCCTCATGATTGCTGAGTTGGTTATGTTGGGGGTCTCATGATTGCTGAATTTGTCTTGATGGGGGGGGGCTCATGATTGCTGAATTTGTCTTGGAACATCCTGGAAGGTACATACTGAGGGAGGGTGGGTGAGCGTGAGCCTGCTAACCTCCATATACATTTGGCTCCACCCATAACCACGCCCACATTTATTATGTGACCACGCCCCTTTTTGGCGCGGCGCGCAACCTTGACTTTGGGGGGCGCATTAATAGTCTTTGTCCCCGGGCGCTGAAAACCCTAGCTACGCCTCTGGAGAAACTCGTGCACTGCACACAGGGACAGCCACGTTGCCGTCCTTCAGCATGAGGTGCAGTGAAGAAGCTTTTGCCCGCTACTGATCCCTGCACTTGTAGCCAGCCGCCCACTTCACACAGCAGGGAGCAGGGCGATCGGGGCACAATGATTATGATGATCATTGTGTGTGACTGACTGTGGAGGGAGCAGACTGGGGCGAACTGTAGCATGTTTGAAATGGTAAAGACAGCTATAGACTACTGACACTCCTGTCTGCTGAACACAGAACTCCTGAGTTACATGGCCCAGGCACACAAGCAGGGGGGAGGAAGTGGGGGCGGGACAGCCTTTTACACAATGACAGCAGGTGCCCGGCAGTGCTGCAGCGATACAGCCACTGCTTCTGTCACGTCTATAGCTGCTGCACTTACAAAAACATGCTTCTGTGTGCAGAGCAAAGGGCGGCTGCAGACACACACAGCACTGCATTTTTCTGAGGATTGGTGTCCGCAGTTGTTTGGACATTGGTTGACTGCTTGTCAACCCGCCCCTTCCTTGGCTCCGCCCTAGGCACGTGCCTATTAGGCCTGCCCACAAATCCGGCCCTGCCTGTAACTCCGCCATGATGCTTGCCGGCAGTAGAGAATATTGGCCTCAATTCACTAAGATCATGCTGGAGATAATAAGGCAAGAGAAAACTTACCTTCACACAGTGAGAGAGCTATCTTATCTCTTCATTCCTTAAGTTACCGCCTCTGTAGTTAAGTTACCTCTTCTGTAGTTATTTTCACCCGCAGTTAATTAACCGCCTGTCTTTAAAGGAGTTGTCAGGGGAAATAAAGTAAAATGAATGGTACTTACCGGGGGCTTCCTCCAGCCCCAAGCTCCCAGGACCTCTCTCGCCGCAGCTCTGCCCGCAGCCGTTTGCCGGAGCTCCGACCCGGTCCCCGGCGATGACGTCAGAGTGCCTGCGCGATCGGCACTGTCAATCACCGCCACGTGGGCCGGAGCGGACTGCACAGGTGCAGAACTACTGCGCCTGCACAGTCCGCTCCGGCCCACGTGACGGTGATTGACAGCGCAGATCGCGCAGGTGCAGTACAGAGCGACCTCTGACGTCATCGCCGGGGACCGGGTCGGAGCTCCGGCCCACGGCTGTGGGCAGAGCTGCGGCGAGGGAGGTTATGGGAGCTTGGGGCTGGAGGAAGCCCCCCGGTAAGTACCATTCATTTTACTTTATTTCCCCTGACAACTCCTTTAACTTTAGAATTCTGGAGTTATTTTAAGGATTGAAGAGTTAACTTAAAGACAGAAGAGTTAACTTTAGGTTTGCCTGAGGTAAAATGTTTCCTGAATACTACATGCCTCATCACCATGGTGATCACTCTAGAAACGTTACAGGAGATAAGCTTAGTGAATTGAGGCCATTGTCTTGCATGTTCTGAAGGACTGGAACCAGTCCTCTCCAGCTCCTGCCTTGTGCGGTTCCCGTGCCTGAAAATTGGATGAGTGGTTATACCTGGCTTCATGTTGTCCAGATGTTTATTAAGAACATGTGTTAACTATACAGATTTGTCTCTATTTGTGGAGGCCTGATGAAGGGTCTATCCCGAAACAAGTCGACGTTGTCGCCTCAATTTGCACAACTGCACTAATCTTGATGTTAACAACTGATGCATTTTTGTCATTCTCTGCTATGGAAAATGTTCTCTGACGGATACTTTTTATAAATATTTTTGCACAAGTGTTGTCTTCAATAAAAATCTTTTGTATTTTTGCATATAAACTCTTCAAGTTTCTTCAACTTTCTTGTACAGCAACCTGTGCACCCCCCTCTTCAATGTCTAACATTCAAGTACAGCAGCCCCCTTTAGTTATTTACAGTTTTCTTGTGCAGCCACTCCCTCTCTTATGTGTTGCTCCCATTTGCAGCCTCTTCTTCCGTATGCAGCATTCCCTCTTCCATGTCCAGCTGCCCTTTGGCTAGCTGCCGCCCAAGGCCCAGACCTTGGTGGCCTTCCCAGAAATCCACCCCTAAGAGGTAAGGTAAAGCAGAACCAAACTCTTGCACAGCACACAATGAAAAGTATGTATTCCACATATAGTTGCTGAAAAAAATGTACTGCTCTGTGTTTGTTTAGCCAGATCAAAGTGTCTGATTAGTTCTTATCAGCAACTGTCAATAGACTACAGGCAGCTCTACCCATACAGTAAACACTGATGCTTAACCCTTTCAGTGCTCCTTGCAAAAGTAAAACCAAGTTTAAACTTCAGGTTCCTTTAGGATTTCCATAAATTGTATTGAAGATTTTTTTTTTATTCAAGGCCCCCTTTACACTTGCATTAAAAACCTGCATTGCATTTTATCGCAGGGTAATGCAACAACAATATAAGGTAATGGGGCCTAGCACACTTACCGTGTTGTGCCGGAAGTGCCCGATCTGCCGCCAAGCTGCTGAAGAGTCAACAGTGCATTAACCCCCTTGGCGGTATGAAAAATACCGCCAGGGGGAAGCGCAGCAGTTTTTTTTTATTTTTATTTTTTTTAAATCATGTAGCGAGCCGAGGGCTCGCTACATGATAGCCGCTGCTCAGCGGCATCCCCCCGCCCTCTTCGATCGCCTTCGGCGATCTCCGATCAGGAAATCCCGTTCAAAGAACGGGATTTCCTGGAGGGCTTCCCCCGTCGCCATGGCGACGGGGCGGGATGACGTCACCGACGTCACTGACGTCGGGACGTCATTAGGAGTCCCGGGCCACCCCTCGGCGCTGCCTGGCACTGATTGGCCAGGCAGCGCACGGGGTCTGGGGGGGGGGGCGCGCGCCGCACCGGATAGCGGCGATCGGGCGCGCGGCGGCGATCGGGGTGCTGGCGCAGCTAGCAAAGTGCGCCGCACCGGATAGCGGCGATCGGGCGCGCGGCGGCGATCGGGGTGCTGGCGCAGCTAGCAAAGTGCTAGCTGCGTCCAGCAAAAAAAAAATTATTTAAATCGGCCTAGCAGGGCCTGAGCGGCACCCTCTGGCGGCTTACCCCGTGTCTAGCACGGGGTTACCGCTAAGGAGGTTAACAGCCGAGTTCCGCTGTGACACAGCAGAAATAATGTCAATGGGCAAATGTCAATGGGCAACGCATACATTTTGAAAATGTTGGCAGCGCATGCGCAAAATGACGGTCATATGACGGGGAAACCTGTAAATTACTTCCTATCCAGCAAGAGCATGTTACTGGGCGAGGGGTAGTGAGGGACGTGGTAGGGGGAGAGCGCTATGCATATGACCCTGTTGCCCGCTGGTTCATATGTTTGTGATTTTGTGCATTGTGGTTTGATGCGGCCAGGCATCGCACCGCAAATGCACAGTTCAGGTGTAAAACCAGCCTCAAAGTTATGCTGTGGCTAATGTTTTTAGAGCAGACAGGGAGTAGTGAGTTTTAGATCTAAGTAAAAGGCAGTGGATTAGATCAGTGTAGATCAGGGGGTAAGGTCAGCAGGGGTTTTAAGATGTTAGGGTTATTGGTGGAACCCCAATATTATGTGCACAAATTACCAGGCTGCATGATGATAACATAACCTTTAACTGTAATTATTAGAAAGGCTATTGTAATCTAGCTTCTTAGTGCGCTGCAATGTAGAATGCAGGAGAAACAGATATTAATCAGAAGACCACATGGCTAATGGCTCTCTTAGCTGTTACATAGCAAGAATAACAAACAAGTTTATTCACAACTTCCTTTTACAGACACAGGATGTAATAAGACCATTGCTACTAAAACAAGCTGCCACCCTGTGGCTATATCTGGTAATATATCTTACATTTATACATTGCGGCGGGGGGGTTCGTCGTCTCGTCACTCATTCGCAAATCGTCTGCCGTACTGCCGCGCACCCACCCACCCAATTTCGGCCCCACATCTTGCAGCATGCACGATTGACCGTGCGGCCAATTTTCGTCCCAAAATTGGTCGCTTTGTCGGGCAGGCATGCACTTGGCAGCACCAATTTTCATGGTTGGTTGATTGGTTGGTCGGCTGATGTATGGCGACCTTTACATGATCAACAGATCAACCAACTAGTCCAAAATCAAAGTGGTATCTAATACATGTATGTTGATTTTCCTCTGTAAATTTCAGCAGTGGTGCTCACCGCCAGGTCGTGATCACGCTTACGCGTGGATTCACGATCATTTTGACGCATTCCGCCTCGGACACGCTAAGCCGGGAATAGATTTTCAACCACGAAAATCTGCTTCGGCTTCGCGTGAATGCGGACAGAAATCCGCATTCACGCTTGTGAAACCCGGCGCTGAAGTCGTGCTTAGCGGAGATGCATCAAACTATGCGGAAGTGACACATTGCAGGCCAATCAGAGGGCCCAGCCAGGCCCTAGCAACCAATCACAGGAGGGGAGCTATGCCCTCCCCTCCTGAATATAAAGCTGCGGCCATGATGGAAAAGCTCTGTCCTTGCTAGACTGTGGTGCTGAGAGGATTATCTCCAGGTCATTGTTGTTTGAGCAAGTGCATTTATTGTATTAAAAACAAAGCTTTTTTTTTGCTAACACTGCTCTTATACTGTACACAGTTAGCAAGTCAGTGAGTGATTGCTGTAGTTAGTTGTAGTCAGTGTAGTGTAGTGGTAGTGTGGGAGTCTAGTGATTATTTAACTGTGTGTAGTGCAGGCAGGTTCAGTGCTGCAGTGTAGTCAGTGTAGTGGGAGTGGGGATTATCTGTGTGTAGTGCAGGCAGGCAGGTTAGTGCAGCTGCAGTGTTCACTTGTATATTCCAGTGACAGTTATACACTTGTACTATTTGCAGGCAGCCAGTCACACCCCCCGGCGCCGCCACTCTCTGCCAGCGCTGTTCATTCATTCTGTCAGTGACCTTGTGCCGTGCCCAGTGCCCACTGCTCGCTCACTGGCATATAAGCATCTCATTACACAGTGTGACATCCTTGTGTGCCCACTGCATCCTTCAGTGACCTAGTTGTATATCCAGTGCCCACTGCTGTGCCCACTGCATCCTTCAGTGACCTTGTACTGTGCCCACTGCATCCTTCAGTGACCTAGTTGTATATCTAGTGCCCACTGCATCCTTCAGTGACCTAGTTGTATATCCAGTGCCCACTGCTGTGCCCACTGCATCCTTCAGTGACCTAGTTGTATATCCAGTGCCCACTGCTGTGCCCACTGCATCCTTCAGTGACCTTGTACTGTGCCTACTGCATCCTTCAGTGACCTAGTTGTATATCCAGTGCCCACTGCATCCTTCAGTGACCTAGTTGTATATCCAGTGCCCACTGCTGTGCCCACTGCATCCTTCAGTGACCTTGTACTGTGCCCACTGCATCCTTCAGTGACCTAGTTGTATATCCAGTGCCCACTGCTGTGCCCACTGCATCCTTCAGTGACCTTGTACTGTGCCCACTGCATCCTTCAGTGACCTAGTTGTATATCCAGTGCCCACTGCTGTGCCCACTGCATCCTTCAGTGACCTTGTACTGTGCCCACTGCATCCTTCAGTGCCGTTGTACTGTGCCTGGTGCATCCTTCAGTGACCTTGTACTGTGCCCACTGCATCCAGTGATTCATTACTAGCAACATGTCTGGCAGGGTTTCGCGGGGTGAGAGGAAAGGGAGTTCAATTGCCTCAGCCACTTCTGGGACTGCTCCACGTCCGCCCGCATTGTCCTCCTCCTCCTGACTCAGTCGCTTCCACCAATGTACTCTGTCTGCATTCACACTGCCCGGGTCACCGGGTGCATTTAATTTTTTGGCCAGCACTATGACGCTGTGCTGCTACTACTACCACCAGACCAGTATGTTGCCATGGTCCTTCTGTTCTGTGCTGCTGAACTGACCGCCCGCATTGTCCTCCTCCTCCTGACTCAATCGCTTCCACCAATGCACTTTGTGTGCGTTCTCACTGCCCGGGTCACCGGGTGCATTTAATTTTTTGGCCAGCACTATGAGGCTGTGCTGCTACTACTACTACCAGTATGTTGCCGTGGTCCTTCTGTGCTGCTGAACTGACCACCCGCATAGTCCTTCTCCTGACTCAGTCGCTACCACCACTGCACTCTGCGTTCACACTGCCCGTGTCCACTGACAACTCTGCTGCGATGTCATTGCTAATTGCTGCAAAAAAAAAAAAAAATTACAAAAACCTCTCTGGGGCCTTTTTGGCGTCAGCCACTCATCCTCCTCCAGCGGTACCTTCGCCGCCAAGTGCCATTGGAACTCGCCTTCACCTCTTTGATTGCTTAACGCGTATATCCCTTTTTAAAACCACTTATTACCAATTAATAGCCCCATTTACAGTGGTGATTTGTCTTTAAAAGCCCTTATCACCTCGATAATCCATGCAATTTGGGGGATTGTAGCATGTATGGGGGCTTTGTTATTAACGTTAAAAGAAAATCCGCCTCCGGGCGGGAATCAACGCGTGATTACGCCATTCACGGCAAAAAATCCGCGTGGTTGCGTGGACGCGGACGAAAATCCGCATGCGGCGGGGCCGAATGCGGATTTTTTTTTGCAACCACGCGGATTGCCGAATTTGTGGATGAGGCACATCCGAGCATCCCTGCCTGGTAACTATATATTGACCGGTGCTGATGATGGGAGGAACTGCAGTGAAGTTCAGTTGTCTTGTTTCCATAGCCGTATCCATACATTGATAACAATCATTTGTAAGCCTGTAGGTCTGATTGGACTTCTTTATACATCCGGAGAAGAATGGCGGGTCTTTGTAATGTGAGGTGAGACTTTAACACCCTTGAAACCCAAACTAAATGGCACGTCCTCCCCCTCCGGGAGACAAGAGAGCGGCTCGGTAGACTTGTCAGGGAAGGAACAGGCAGATCTGAGCATTCAGCACACGTCGTCATTCCACTTCAGCAGCCTTGTGTTCAACAACTGTTGAGGAGGACGCGACGTAACTCAGACAGAACTTTCTAAAGCAATCATTGATCCTTGGGCCATGTAGACACAGCTTGCCGAGCGTCTGCTTGATGCGTCCACTTTAAACAAGCTTTTCATACAGCATCAACTGACGCGTGTCAAAGCCACTTTAGCGCAGCTCAGGGGCGGCCGGGGCACTTGGCACAGCTGTAGAGGACACAAGTGTTTAACTGTTACGTAGCGCTCTTGTTTATTGGCATTGTGAATGGATGTGACCTTCACAGCTCATTTCCTCCCACCAGACTCCACTTTTTCTATTGTTAGTAAAGGGTTCTCAGCTACTTGTGCTTACACTAGGGATGAGAGCCAATTTCACACAAATTCAGCTCTGCCACAAAAATAAATGTTTTGCCTTTTCTTTTGCTTAATAAAGAGGAACTTTAGGGAAAGGTGGAAACAAAAAAAATCAATACATTGCAAAGTAAGAAGTTATAGAGAACCCGAGGTGGGTTTCTGCAATCAATATTAGGGCACAGAGGCACATTCTGCATACTATCACCAGCCTCTTATAGTGTGCCCCCAGCTCCCCCCCCCCCCCCCCCCCCGTGCTCTGCTGTCTCCCCTTATAAAAACCGCCAGGCTAGCGACACGCAGATTGTCACTAGTTGGCTGTTTACATTCAGGCTGCCACTCACCGCCGCTCCCCCGCTTCCTGTATAGCGCCGTTTACCCCGCGTCCCTTCCCTCCCTGCCCCTGTAAGCTTCCTCCAATCGGCTTACAGAGGCGGGGAGGGAAGGCCTGAATGTAAACAACCAATTAGCGACAATCTGCATGTCGCTAGCCTGGTGGTTTTTATAAGGGGGGACAGTAGAGCATGGGAGGGGGAGCCTGGGGGCACACTATAAGGACACAGAGGCTGGTGATAGTATGCAGAATGCGCCTCTGTGTCCTAATATTGATTGCAGAAACCCACCTTGGGTTCTCTTTAAAGTTAAAAGAGAGATCAAGAAATGATTGATCTTCGCCATGTCATTTGTTCATGTTGTTTGATCCACAATGAGCCTGCAGGTCATCATCTAATCTTTACTACTGGCTGACAAGAAAAAAAACTAGGCAGCACCAACTGCCATTATCTATAAACACACACCCAACAATGCGATGGGCTAAAAGGTTGATGGTTTTATAGATATACATATACGCAGAGGGAGATATTGGTTGCTTGGCAGTTGGAAACAGCTGTTATTTCCCACAATGCAACAAGGTTCACAGACCGGAAACTATTAGGATGTAGGCTGTGACATCACACTGTGGGAGGGGTTTTACCACAATATCAGCCATACAGATCCCCCTGATGATGTATTCGAGAAAAGGTAAAGATTTATCATGGAAAAGGGGGCATCAGCTACTGATTGGGATGGTGCTCAATCCTTGGTTACAGTTCCTATTTAAAGAGACCCTCAAGTGAAAGGGGGTATCAAGGCTTCCATATGTATTTCCTTTTAACCATTTAACGACCACGATAGGCGGCGGCTGGTCGTTTGTGGTCGTTTGTGGTTTTACATGGAAACGGCCGCTTGTTCCATGTCAGTTCACGGAGGGTGTCTCCGTGTATAGCCTGCGAGCCTCCGATCATGGCTCGCAGGCTAATTGAAAACACGCTGGGAAGAAATCCCCGCTGTTTACATCAATACAGCGTTGCTGCACAGCAACGCCGTAAAGGAGATCGGCGATCCCCGGCCTCTGATTGGCCGGGGATCGCCGCCATGTGATAGGCTGAAGCCTATCAGAGGCAGCGCAGGACGCATCGCCGTCCTGTGCCGCCCAGCGAAGGAGAGGTAGGGAGGGAAGGAGAGGGAGGGATGCATCGCGCTGCGGAGGGGGGCTTTGAGGAGCCCCCCGCTCGACCACACGGAGCGGCGGCGATCAGACCCCCCCAGCAGGTCATCCCCCTAGTGGGGAAAAAAGGGGGGAAGTCTGATCGCCCTGCTACAAACACGATCTGTGCTGTGGGCTGGAGAGCCCACGCAGCACAGATCACTCACAATAGCCCTGGTCCTTAAAGGGATACTGTAGGGGGGTCGGGGGAAAATGAGTTGAAGTTACCCGGGGCTTCTAATGGTCCCCCGCAGGCACTACTTCACTACTGGAATTTTAGACTTTAACCACCCTGGCGTTCTATTAAGATCGCCAGGGCGGCTGCAGGGAGGGGTTTTTTTTAATAAAAAAAAAACTATTTCATGCAGCCAACTGAAAGTTGGCTGCATGAAAGCCCACTAGAGGGCGCTCCGGATGCGTTCTTCTGATCGCCTCCGGCGGCCAGAAGTAACACGGAAGGCCGCAATGAGCGGCCTTCCGTGTTTCGCTTACCTCGTCGCCATGGCGACGAGCGGAGTGACGTCATGGACGTCAGCCGACGTCCTGACGTCAGCCGCCTCCGATCCAGCCCTTAGCGCTGGCCGGAACTATTTGTCCCGGCTGCGCAGGGCTCGGGCGGCTGGGGGGACCCTCTTTCAGGCAGCGCACGCGGCTGGCAAAGTGCCGGCTGCGTGTGCTGCTTTTTATTTGATCAAAATCGGCCCAGCAGGGCCTGAGCGGCACCCTCTGGCGGTGATGGACGAGCTGAGCTCGTCCATACCGCTAAGGTGGTTAAAGTCTGAAAACCACTGTGCCTGCATTGCCGTGTCCTCTCTTCCCCTGATGTCACCAGGAGCACACGGTGCAGGCACAGACCATACTGGGCCTGCTCAGTACGCTCCTGGTGCCATCAGCGGGAGTGAGGACACGGCAATGCAGGTGCAGTGGTTTTCAGACTTTAAAGTCTGAAATTCCAGAAGTGAACCGGAGGCGGTGCTGGAGCATTGGGGAGTGGCTGCGCGGGCACAGGAGGTCTGTGGGGGACCATTAGAAGCCCCGGATAAGTTCAACTAATTTTCCCCTGACCCCCCTACAGTATCTCTTTAAGTGGTTAAACACTACCACTTGCCTTGCATCATGCTGATCCTTCTGGCATCAGTAGTGTCTAAATCACACACCTGAAACAAGCCTGTGTACCTACGTTTATCTCATCATGTCACATGACAGTTCAAATAATCTTTAAAGAGGGATTGTCACCATAAAAATCAAATTTCAACAGCAACTGGTCTGAGTGTATTAAGTGAGAAAAATACTAATCCTGCATTCAAAACTTTAAAAACTTAGTTATCACATACGTAAGAAGCACTGGCCCTTTAATAGCCATTGCCATCCAGTTGCATGCTGGGGGTTCTTTTTATCTATAATCTATTCTTCCTCTCCCCTTTATTTCCCTGCCTAGCTGCCTAGCTGAAACATGATCCTCTGCTCACTTGTGTTTACAAGCAAGGCTGAGGTGACTCAGCGATTGGAGGAGAAAAGAAAAAAGTTAAGGGAAGAAATTACATCAGGATTTAGCCTCAAACTGTGGGCAAAAGACATGGTTCCCACCATATACTATAGAAAATTCACTGAAATCAAAACGTGGACAGTACAATGCATGTGTTATGTAAGTAGATCAAGTATTTATCTACTTATATATGTGTTTTTTTCCCTGGCATAGTATGGCTGATCCTACTGCTTTAAGAAGAGTGTCTGTTTGAAATTGCAATTCAACTTTTCTGACTGCACATTTAAAGCATTTGTTTATTAACCACTTTCCCCTCCACTACAGTATATCTACGTCAGCTGTGGCACCCTCCAAGCCACAGCAACGTAGATATACTGACCTGGCTGCAGCCCTGCTGTGCACGGTCGGGTGCTCTTTAGAGTGCACCCTCCGGTACTGTCAGCTGCAATACTAATTGGTGGAAGGGAACATGTTCCCTTTTGGCCAATTAGTATACCCTCCTCCCATGAATGATCGCTGCAGTAGTGAACTGCAGCGATCCTTCACCTGTCCCCCTCGGCGCACATATAGTTAATAAAAAGGCACAAGCAAGCAGCCACACTCACCCACCTCGGTCCTGCGACTGTCCTGAAGGCTCATCCTCCGATCACCGCTCTGCAGTCAGCCGCATATTGCCGGAAACCCGGGTCCCGGCTTGATGACGTCATCAAGCCGGGACCCGGGTTACCGGCAATATACGGCTGACTGCAGAGCGGGGATCGGAGGATCAACCTTCAGGACAGTCGCAGGAACGAAGTAGTAGGTGAGTGTGACTGCCTGCTTGTGCCTTTTTATTAACTATATGTGCACGGAGGGGGCTGCCTGATGAGGGGGGGGACATCTGGCTATAGTTTCTTGGGGG
Organism: Hyperolius riggenbachi; assembly: GCF_040937935.1. Lineage (NCBI taxonomy): Eukaryota > Metazoa > Chordata > Amphibia > Anura > Hyperoliidae > Hyperolius > Hyperolius riggenbachi. The sequence continues at coordinate 43,876,996 of NC_090651.1, read as the reverse complement.
GAGGGGAGCAAATATGCAAAGGGGGGTATACATGTTTACTAGGGGGCATCTGAGGAACCAAGGGGAGGGGGGTTTACAAATTTTGCACATTTGGGCACCTGGGGGGGCCCATAACTTAATACTGGGGGCACGTTTGGCTATAATGGGGGGCAGCGCTAATCCTGGGGGTACATCTGGCCATAATGGGGGTAATCCTGATCTGGGGACACATCTGGCTATAAAGAGGGGCACTATTCCTGGGGGTGTATCTGTCAATCTATTCTGGTGGTGGCAAACACGGGACACATCTGGCTATGCTGGGGGGGCTAATATTGGGGACACATCTGGCTATACTGGGGGGGTGGGGTGATACTGGGGACACATCTGGATATCTATACTGGGGCGACTTTAACTGGTGGCACAGTTTTTATGCCAATCGCCTTTTTATTTTTAAACAGAAATTGGTCAAAATTGAGAAATAGTGACATTTTTTTTATTCCCCCCCCCCCCCCCCCTTTTTCCCATTAACATGCATAGAGAGGAACATTTTACTTGGGACCAAATACCCCCCAATGAAAGCTTAGTTTGTCTTGAAAAAAAAGATATATAGATCATTTATGTGGCACGAGTACAGATTAAGTTATTGGTGAATAAACAGGGACACCGCTAAAGCGTCAAAACTGCTCTGGTCAATAAGGGGAAAACAAGGTCTGGATGCGAAGTGGTTAAGGGACCACTAATGCGAAAAATTCTAGAAATTAAAATACAAGCATATAAAATAGTAAAAAAGCACTATAAATTACTTTTGTCCTATGTTGCTGTCACTTACAGTAGGTAGTAGAAATCTGACAGGTTTTGAACTAGTACATCTACTCATGAAAGGTTCTCAGCATGCTGCCGCTCACTCCCCCCTGCCCCTATTGCACACATGCCAGTGTAATAACAATATTATGTGGTGCAGCATGGTACTGAAGGGGATTCAACACTTTGATCCACATAATCTGATGCTGTGCTGAACTAGATCCGGGAACTTTCTGTCCTGTGCGTATATGTTAGTACGCCACCCAATCAGTTGGATGTAGGGCGAGCCTGGCCAAATGACAACTCACCCTGCTGACGCTGAATTACGGGCGGGGTTAAATACTAATCCCCCTCCAAGTCGAAACAACTCATGTGGCACTACGCACAGCAAGCGCCCCGATGACCTGCTTCGCTGTCCCACTCCACCTGGCTACCTTTTCCTCCGCCTGACTGAAAAGAGATTCTGGGAAAAACACTGAGTATCGGCAGCCATGTTTTCCTGTGTCAGACTATGACATTGGTCTTATACGTGAAAATGTGAATGTCAGACATAGGATTGGATAGGGTACAAAATTAGATACTTGCCAAATCAGAGGGAAGCTTCAGGATCCTATTGAGGCCTCCCTCTTTATTGTATTGAAAACGGCTGATGTGCGCAGAGGCAGCTGATTAAAATATACGCCCTGCTAGCCAGGTAACCACCAAAACAGGGCGTAGATTTCAATCACTGCAGTCCTAAAGTAGTTAAAGAGCAACTTCAGCCTATACAAACATACTGTCATTGAGTTACATTAGTTTTGTTAATTAAAATAGATAGGTAATATAATCTCTTACACACCCTGTTTTAAAAGAACAGGCAAATGTTTGTGATTTCATGGGGGCAGCCATCTTTTTGGTTGAAAGGAGGTGACGGGGAGCATGAGACACAGTTTCAGCTGTCCTGATCACCCCTCCCAGCTGCTCATGCTAGGCTTAAAATCTCAAATTAAAAAACAAAAACAAAACAAATTTGTGGCAAAACAGCAGAAGGAGAACAACAACATCAGAAATCCCATCATGCTTTGCACAGCATCAGGGGAAGAATGCCTGGGCTGTTTTCTTCTGTGCAGCTAAAAATGAGGCTTGTGTAAGAAAAACAAAGTTCTGATGGTGTGAAATTGTTAAAGAAACACAAAGCCTTTTCAGTGCTGCTGAGCAGATTTTTAGTCTGGAGGTTCACTTTAAGGTGAGTATCTGATTTTTCGGCCCGGGATCACTTTACAGCCCAGAGTGGGTTTGAGATGTCAGATTCTGACATATTTTGCCATGGTATAAACCACTTCCCCCTTCGATCTGTAATGATTGTGTTCTGAAAGTTTCTGATATAGCCTGAAAACTCCTGGTTGGGATTCATGCCCCCCCCCCCCCCCCCCCCCTTCCAGTGAAACAAGGTTGGCACGGTCTGTCAGATGGGCTTGCGTTCGGTTTGCGTGGAACAAAGTGTGTATTGTGATGCCTCCGATTATTCTGATGCTGTGCCAGGAAATCAATACCAATTTAAATGTCAGAAAGATCCATTTTCTCCATGGTTGTACAATAGCCCTGCGAGACCCGCTGTCTAGATAGTCACAGTAGATGTTATTTCATTATCTTCTGTCTGCCAGGAGAAATTAGATTGTAAGTTCCCCGGACTACAGCTTCTCCAAATTAGTTTGTGGACAGATCAGCATAAAATACGATTCGGGAAGTTCAGGTTACAGCACAAATACACTTATAAAGAAAGTGGCTCAGCAAAGAGCAACACATATTAGCATCAAGGTTTAAAGTTGTAACTTTGAATTATTATTTGGAAATGTGTTGGTGAACTTGCCTTTGCAGTCCTTGTGACCACTGCCCTGCTGAAGGACCTCTCTCGCCGCATATCTCTGATGGGATAGGCTTGATGGGTTAGATACTTTGTAGACGTTAAAGGAGTCATCAAGCAAATAAACATTTTCCCCCTCTACTTACCTGGGGCTTCCTCCAGCCCCTTGCAGTCCCACACTGCAGCTCTGCTCTCAGCCACGGGCTCGGGGTCCCTGCCGGTGCAGAGGGTGACTTCAAGGTTGTCCTCTTCTGCGCTTGCACAAGTGCCGCTGTCAATCAAGTCCATGTTGTCCGGACTGTACTGCACAGGCGCAGTAGAGGACGACCTCAAGGTTGGCTTCTGCACCGTCGGGGACCCCAGGCTGGCAGGTGAGAGTGGAGCTGCGGCGTGGGACTTGTCAGCTGTAAGGGGCTGGAGGAAGCCCCAGGTAAGTAGAAAAAATTGCCCCGGGGGGTGGGTGCTTCAGAAGGGGGAAGAATCTGGATCCGCAAAAGAGGATATTCAGCACTGAGCCCCCTGATGATCTCCTTGTCAACATGCGCGAGCAGGTTCCCGTTCGTGCTCTGGTGGAAATAGCCAAGCCAGATTAGGTCCACTGTACTGTGCAGGCACAGACCCCTTGCGCTTGTGCAGTAGAGCAGACCCAATCAGGCTCTGCTCTTTCCACCGGAGCATGAGGCCACTATTGCCTGGTCAGGTGTTGCACTCCAGTCCTCAAGGGCCATATCCATGTCGGTGTTTAGGATGGGCTGAGAAATTAAGAAATGTGTTCTACTTGATGAACCATTCAGTCTCATCAATTTGAGCTGTGCCAAAAATGCATGAGGACCTCGTTCCTTGAGGTCTGGAGTTCGACATCTGAAGCTAAATATCTCCAAAACCTTTCTGATTGTTGCCCTACCCTGGCAATCAAAAATTTGTGAGTATTTTCCCTTTTATTTACCAACCCACTTACTGGAAAATACACCAGGTTGGTCTCCTTGCATGTCCACTTCTTAGAAAATTAATTCATGTGCCATCACTCAGCAGGCTTCAAAAATATGACAAACTTTATTGTTGGGATTGCACACACTGGGATAAGCCATAAAACCAATTAAAACAACTGGAGCGCTCCGTGCCCAGACATGCCGCAAACACACTCACACAGACCAACCATACAGGGGTACCGGTACCAGGACAGAGGTTCTACCCTGCAGGGAAGGGAACAAGCGGAGTGGATATGCAGGCTGTCCGGAAAGTGTCAGACTACTAGACCGGGGTAAACAGCAATGGCTTCCGAGATACAGCAAGGGGGAAGTGATATTCTTCACCCGCGTCGCGGGACTCACCACTCTTCTTCCCTATGTCCTTCTCTAAAACGTAGCTGTGCGCACAGTGGGAATCTTCACTCTTTCGCCGGACCTCAATCCAGAGGAGAGGTCTCCGGTCGCAGGAAACCAGCGGCCGCATGCAATGCCAAAGGGGATCCCAGCTAGAGACACTCCGAGTAGCTCCAGTGCGAAGTGCGGGTTGGAGCCCCGCCCACCTACGCGTTGCGCCCGCCTTCTACGGGCTTCAACTGGGTGTAGCTGGTTACAAAGAGGCATTTCCCCTTATACCTGCGTTTCAAGCTGGTTCTTCCTCCCTCTACCTGCCACAGCCTCTTCCGGCTGCCAAGTACAGCAGACCTCCTCATTACTTGTATGCACAACACAGAGTTTACAAACGCCTGGGATGCGATTGAACCTCCCTCTCAGGTAGGGACAGAACGGGGAAAGCATATCAGTTCCACAAAGCAAGCACATATCCATCCTTAAGGGGTAACCATTGTTCACATTATACTCCATGCCTTATCCAATGCAGGATTTTTAAAAAAAGATTTTTAGGAAAGGTTTATGGACAATTTTTATAGAGAATTTATAGAAATGGTGCGAAGTCCAAGTCATTGTTGAGGCCAGCAGGTTCCAGTGAGTTCAAAGTATATATCCAGCGACTCTCTTTTTTGCAAAAGAGTCTTCTCTCTGTCTCCTCCTCTTCCCTTGTCAGGTAGTCTGTAAATGCCCCTAAATCTAAGGCCAGTGGGGTTACTATTATGTACCACTCCAAAATGCTCCGCCACCGCACTTCTATATTCTCCACTCTTTTGCCTTCCGCACCTGATGTCACTTAGGTGTTGTCCAATGCGTTTCTTCAACGCTTTTGTGGTCATGCCTACATATATTCTTTTGCATGGGCAAGTAAGCTGGTACACCACCCATTCAGACTTGCAATTTATGAAACTTCTAATTTCCCATTCCCTGTCCCCCGCTGAGTTCAAAAAGGTCTTTGTCACATCCACATACATGCATACTGAGCACCCTCCACACCTAAACATTCCATTTGGGGTTCTACTTCCCAACCAGGTGTTAGCCCCTTTTACGGACACCTGAGAGTGTACCAACGTATCACGTAAGTTTGGGGCCCTACGTGCCACCATCAAAGGTCTTTCACCCACTATTTTCAACAACTTAGGATCAGTTAATAATACCCCCCAGTGTCTGTCCAGGATCTCCCGAATTTTATGCCACTGGGCATTAAAGGGGCTGATGAAGCGGGTGACATCAGATGACCTCTCCCTACTTTTTGCTCTGCCCTCAAGTAGACTCTGTCGGGATGTGTTGGTGGCCCTATCAATACTGGAGCACAAAGTTTCATGTCCATACACTCTGTCACGAAAACGGTCGTACACCAATCTAGCCTCTATTCCAAAGTCATCATCCCGCGAGCAATTACGGCGAATCTGCAAAAATTGGCCCGTGGGTATACCGTTCTTGAGGCTGCGTGGATGATGGCTGGTGGCGTGGAGGAGAGTATTACCCGCCGTTGGCTTACGGAAGGTCCTGGTAACCAGGCTTTCCCCCTCCATCCAGATCCACAAATCCAAAAAGAAAATACCCAAACGGCTGTAGGTATAGGTGAGGTTAATATTTCTCTGGTTCTGGTTCAACAAATCAATGAACATCTCCAGCCTTTCCTCCACTCCACACCACCAGCACATCATCCATGTATCTGAGCCACACCCGGACGTAACGCTCGAACATTTCCATGGGGTAGACATCCTGGCGTTCCCACAGGCCTAGATGTAGACAGGCATAGGCAGGTGCGCATGCCGCGCCCATCGATGTGCCGCGCACCTGCATGTCCACTTCTACTTGTTTCTTCACTCGTTCAGTATATAGGGTGCCGAAATTTACCTTCTTTGCCGCATATCACGGCTCTGCGGAGTGTGTGTGTGTATGTGTGGGGGGGGGGGGGTCACGGATCAGGGTGTATTAAGGGTTAGGCACTGATAGGGGGGTAGGTTTAGGCACTGACAGGGGGTGTTAGGTTTAGGCGCCACCAGGGGGATCTTAGGGTTGGGCACCACCAGGGGAGCATTCTGTGTGAGAGTTAGGGTTAGGTTTAGGCATAGTAAAATAACAGTAAGTATTACCAATATTTTACTATAAAAATAAAGTAGTAGAACATCACAATTTTTAGAGATATTCTTCTACTAGCGGCAGTCCCTGCGCCCTTTTTTCCAGGTGCCTCTTTTATGATGTATGCATTTTATGGACTCAGGATACAACTCCTGTACCTAAGGCAAGTGAATCTTTCTACTGTCCAAGCATTTTAGCTGTGTGGGTGGCCGCATGCTTCTACACCTTGCAAAATGGTACATGTACAAAACAATTTGTGCTTCAGTCCAGAGTGTTTCTCTCCATTTCGTTGCTTTTAAATGCGCGTGTGTAACTGTGTAATGAGCGTTGCTGGTCAATTGAGTATAGTTTATATAGGTTAAAGCAATGAAGCATTTTCTAGGTTGTCACTAAGAACTAATTGAGTTGGAAAGCATTAGCCATTTTCACGAGGTTGTCTGATGTCCCAGTAAGAGGACTTTTATCCAAGGTGAACAGCGTGGTGTGGACTTTATTATCCTGGTCCTCAGTATAGGGCTGCTATGAACTGATAAACAATTATATCTCTGAATCGCAGTTCCATGAAGATCTCTTTGGATAGTATTTAGTCCTTTCGGCTATACTTTCATACAAGTGAATTATTTGGCCTCAACAGATCTGGATGCATCTGTACAAATTACAGAACACTCTATTGCAGAGTTCTGGACAGCACCGGAAAAAGATTTGTTCCCAGAACATGGGCTTTAAAGGGAACCTGAAGCGAGGAAAATTATTTGAATTAAACACATGACATAGCTGCAAATGAATATTACATACTAACCTCACTGTCATTTCCTCTCAGAAGCTCACCATTTTCTTCTTACAGTGATCCCTTCCAGTTCTGACAATATTTTGTCAGAACTGAAATATACCAGTTGCTGTCAGTTATATATCAGCAACTGTCAGTTACAACTAAATGGGCAATGTAAGGCCCATGTTTCCCTATGGCTCAAGTGAGTGATATTACAGTTTAACAGTGTGCTGACCAGGAAGCTGTTAGGGGGTAATGGCCATTTTTAAAATGGACGGAGAAATCAATTGATCACAGTGGACAAACAGGACACAGGAGTGGAGAAAGAGATTTAGGAGCAGACTACACAGGAGGTAAGTATGACCTGTGTATGGTTATTTTGACTTTTTATTTTAAGTTCAGGTTCTCTTTAAAGGACCACTACCACAAAAAAAGTAGGCAGTTAATATCTGACAGAACCGACAGGTTTTGGGCCAGTCCATCTCCTCATGGGGGATTCTCAGGGTTTTCTTTGTTTTCAACAGCATTTCCTGAGCAGCAGTTGCAAACTCTAACTGACAAAATAGAGTGCAAGTGATTAGGGAGGCTGGTATCTTACTATTTTGACAGGTAAACTGCTGTTCAGGAAATGCTGTTGAAAACAAAGAAAACCCTGAGAATCCCCCATGAGGAGATGGACTGGCCCAAAACCTGTCGGTTCTGTCAGATTTTAACTGCCTACTTTTTTCACGATAGTGGTCCTTTGAAAACAAAAAGCTGGTAGTCAATTATGTTTCAATTTATGAAGGTCATATGGCTCTATTATCAGCTCTGATGCAATAAAGCAGTATAATAACACGATTGATTACGACCATGTTAAAAAAAAATATATATATATAGGTGAAATGTAAACAGAACAGGATTGCTGACCACTTATTCCATCCCGTGTACCGCCTGCAGTATACTGTGCCCAGTACAAGTCCCACCCCAAACCTCACCTGACACCTTCTTACCTTACCTGACACCCTCTTACCTTACCTGACACCTTCTTACCTTACCTGACACCTTCTGCCTTGTGCCTTCTGCCCAGAACAGTTGCTCAGGACACTGAGCTTGTCACATCCTGGCATAAATACTGCTCTCCGCCCATTACTGCCATACAGAATGGCTCTTCTCATGCTAACTAGCACGTGAGGATCTTCTTATTCCCCTACTGTCATGTAGGAATCCTCTTCCCCTGCTAACTGGCACGTGGGAATCTTCTTCCCCCTACTAACCGGCAAGTGAGAATCCTCTTCCCCCTTGCTAACTGGCACATGGAAATCTTCTTCTCCTACTGTCATGTACAAAACCTCTTTTCCTACTAACTAGCCTGTGAGAATCTTCCCCTGCTAACTGGCATGTAAGAATCTTCTTCCCCTGCTAACTGGCATGTGAGAATCTTCTTCCCCTGCTAACTGGCATGTAAGAATCTTCTTCCCCTGCTAACTGGCATGTGAGAATCTTCTTCCCCTGCTAACTGGCATGTAAGAATCTTCTTCCCCTACCTAACTGGCATGTGAGAATCTTCTTCCCCTGCTAACTGGCATGTAAGAATCTTCTTCCCCTGCTAACTGGCATGTGAGAATCTTCTTCCCCTGCTAACTGGCATGTGAGAATCTTCTTCCCCTGCTAACTGGCATGTGAGAATCTTCTTCCCCTGCTAACTGGCATGTGAGAATCTTCGTCCCCTGCTAACTGGCATGTAAGAATCTTCTTCCCCTGCTAACTGGCATGTGAGAATCTTCTTCCTCTGCTAACTGGCATGTAAGAATCTTCTTCTCCTGCTAACTGGCATGTAAGAATCTTCTTCCCCTGCTAACTGGTATGTGAGAATCTTCTTCCCCTGCTAACTGGCATGTGAGAATCTTCTTCCCCTGCTAACTGGCATGTAAGAATCTTCTTCCCCTGCTAACTGGCATGTGAGAATATTCTTCCCCTGCTAACTGGCATGTGAGAATCTTCTTCCCCTGCTAACTGGCATGTGATAATCTTCTTCCCCTGCTAACTGGCATGTGAGAATCTTCGTCCCCTGCTAACTGGCATGTAAGAATCTTCTTCCCCTGCTAACTGGCATGTGAGAATCTTCTTCCCCTGCTAACTGGCATGTAAGAATCTTCTTCCCCTGCTAACTGGCATGTAAGAATCTTCTTCCCCTGCTAACTGGTATGTGAGAATCTTCTTCCCCTGCTAACTGGCATGTGAGAATCTTCTTCCCCTGCTAACTGGCATGTAAGAATCTTCTTCCCCTGCTAACTGGCATGTGAGAATCTTCTTCCCCTGCTAACTGGTATGTGAGAATCTTCTTCCTCTGCTAACTGGCATGTGAGAATCTCCTTCCCCTGCTAACTGGCATGTGAGAATCTTCTTCCTCTGCTAACTGGCATGTGAGAATCTTCTTCCCCTGCTAACTGGTATGTAAGAATCTTCTTCCCCTGCTAACTGGCATGTGAGAATCTTCTTTCCCTGCTAACTGGCACGCGGAAATTTTTTACAGTCATGTGGAAATTCAATGTTAACCTTTTTGTTTTTGTTTAGGCGACAACGCCAGTTTGTTTCGGTTTAGTGAACCATTCTTCAGGACTTATAATAATAATAATAATATATTATATCTAAAAATAAAGGAACAATCATTACAAAAAAAAACTACAAAAGCAAACAAATGTGTGTGGTGAAAGTACCAACAGAAAATGCCTGTGACCGGTACGGGTCCTTACCTTACAGGTCACAGGCTTTTCCCGTTGATGCTTCCCTGGCAGACAATACAGGACTGTACTAGACCAGAAATGAACACCTTTTATGACTGAATCAAGCCATAGAAAACTGATGCAAAACTGACAGGACTGGACTGGGCTGGAAATGTACACCTTATATGTGTGAACACAGCCATAGAAACGCATACAAAACTGAAGTAATTGAAGAGGTATTCGGCACTGTGGCCCTTGCATAAAAGAGCTTTATCTGTTGCAGCTCATTGTATACAGTAAATTTTGCATTGTAATTTACTACTTGCTATTGAAATTCTGGCTTTTGTTTCACACTGCTGGCCTATCTGTAATTTCAAACAAAGTTGTAACACCTACAAGCTTGTTTGATTTGCAGGAGACTATAGTGGCCCTCCCCCCTGCTTAATTGCAAATCGTCTGCCAGACCATCCTGATTACTCATTTGCTCTGATGCTGTGTGTATATCAGGAGGTCTGGTAGTCGGGCCGGCCGACTTCGGGTCGTCTTCTAAGGGTCGTTTCAAAGGGTGGAAATTAACCAGAATTTACCAGAATTCAACAGCAATTCAGCAGAAATCAGCATTACACCAAGGTAACTTCCTCAATCTTTTAGCCTCACCTGCATTCCTGATCACTATTCAAACCTCACACACATTGCTTCCTCTCTCCTACTCCATGCACCTTCCACCGTTCTCTACACATCTACCTCTGTCCAAACCACTGCCAGCCTCCTCTCCACACAACGTAATGCACCCCTTCCCCCCAGTCCTTTCTCTAGCTCACCCACACTTCACCCACCATATTCCTACCAAACCTTTGCCACCCCTCCACCACTACCACATGCTATTCCTCCACCTGCTTCTCCAGCTGGTCCCAGTGCTTTCTCCCTCCATCCTCAACCCACCCATTCCTAGACCCCCACTGGTCCCCAAACTCCCAGCCAACCCCCTTCCAGCCCCTCCACACTCCTCTTGCATCCGCAGACCACACCATAATAATCTCATTCCCATCCATACAACCCCCAGGCACTCTCTCCCTCTGTTTTGTGGTCTATGGAATGCCAGATCTGTCCGCAACAAGCTCACATCCATCCATGAGCTCTTCCTCTCTAAATCCCTCACCTTCCTCGCCCTCACAGAGACATGGCTCACCCCCTCTGACTGTACCGCAGCCGCTGCTCTCTCCTATGGGGGACTGCATCTCAGTCACACCCCCAGACCTGACAACAGGTCTGGAGGAGGAGTGGGTCTGCTTCTCTCTGCACCCTGCACCTTCCGGGTCCTATCACCGCCCCCTTCCCTGCTCTTCTCATCCTTCGAGGCCCATGTAATCCGCCTGTACCATCCTCTCCCAGCCATCATTGCGGTCCTATATCACCCCCCATCTGCTCCAACTTCACTCTTCCTGGACAACCTGGCCTCCTGGCTCCCCCACATCCTGTCATCTGACCTCCCCACCATCATACTCGGGGATTTCAACTTACCTATCGATGAGCCTATCTCCACTGCTGCCAAGCAGCTACTCTCCCTCACCAAATCCCTTGGTCTCTCTCAGCACACAAATTCCACCACCCACCGCGCTGGTCATACTCTTGACCTCATATTCTCAAAGTCCACCTCCCTTAGCAACCTGGACATCGCACCTTTCCCTATCTCTGACCATCACCTCCTCACCTTCACTATCTCCCCACCAACAACTTCTCTCCCCACCCCTCAGCCTGGTCGATGGCAGAGAGACCTACGTAATCTCAACCCTAATGTCCTAGCAAGTCCCCTTCTCTCCCTCTCCTCCCACCTACCCACCCTAACATGCCCCAATGAAGCGGCTGCACAATATAACCTTGCCCTCTCATCTGCTTTAGATCAAGCTGCCCCCTCAATCTTCCGCCCTATCAAGCCCCCCAACCCCCAACCCTGGCACAACACCCACACACGTAACCTCAGGAAAGAAACTCGAGCAGCCGAACGGAAATGGAGGAAATCACATCTCAATGCTGACTTCCTAGATTATAAGGCCAAACTGTTACTCTTCCACACTGCCCTCTCCGAGGCTAAACAAAGGTACTTTGCAGCACTGATTGTAACCCAAGCTTCCAACCCTCGACAGCTTTTTGCTACCTTCAATTCCCTCCTCAACCCCACTCCTCCCCCTCCTAGCTCCTCCCTCTCAGCCAATGACCTTGCCAACCACTTCACCACTAAAATTGCAACAATACGCAATGAAATTTCCCTCCTCCATCCCTCCCTTACCAATGCGTCTCAGGTTGTCCCCTTGCCTTCCCTCCCAGCGGCTCCCTTGTCTCATCCACCCCTCGCCTCTTTTGCTCCTGCCACCATTGATGAAGTCAGCCTGCTGCTAGTGGCTTCCCCCCCCACATCCTCTCCCTGTGATCCGGTACCCGCGAATACTCTTCGTCCCCACTTCTCTGACCTGGCCCCAGTCCTCACCTCCTTGTTCAATCTCTCCCTTTCCACAGGCATCTTCCCCAAAGCATTCAAACAGGCCACTGTGCTTCCCCTGCTGAAAAAACCCTCACTCGACCCATCCCTACCCTCAAACTACCGCCCCATCTCCCTCCTTCCCTATGCTTCTAAACTCCTCGAACGCCTAGTCCACCAGCGCATTACCCAATACATCAACACCAATGCCCTACTTGACCCCCTACAGTCTGGATTCCGACCTGCGCACTCAACTGAAACAGCCCTCGCCAAGGTGGTCAACGACCTTACCCTTGCCAAGGCCAAAGGCAGTTATTCCATCCTGCTCCTCCTTGACCTCTCTGCAGCATTTGACACTGTTGACCACTCCCTCCTCCTCCAATCACTACAGTCCATGGGCATCCATGGGCTTGCCTTGGCCTGGATCTCCTCCTACCTATCCAATCGCTCCTTCACCACTTCCTTCAATGGCTCCTCCTCAACTCCTGCCCCCCTTTCAGTTGGGGTCCCCCAGGGCTCTGTTCTAGGCCCCCTTCTTTTCTCCATATACACTTCCTCAATTGGCAAGCTTATCTCCTCCCTGGGCTTCAATTACCACCTTTATGCAGATGACACTCAGATTTACCTCCATACCCCCGATCTCTCAGCCACCACCATAAACAAGGTCTCCTCGTGTCTCTCAGCAATTTCCTCCTGGATGTCAGCTAGGTTCCTAAAGCTTAACCTAGACAAAACTGAGCTCCTGATCCTTCCACCCCATGCTGCTGCACCCATCCCAGGTTTCCACCTCACAATCGACAACACAACCATTCTCCCTACCTCCCAGGCCCGCTGCCTGGGTGTCACCTTGGACTCTGACCTCTCCTTCATCCCACACATCCAAAACATCACAAGAGCCTGCAATTTCCACCTCCGTAATATCTCCAAGATCCGCCCATTCTTAACCCCGGACACGACCAAACTGCTCATCCATGCCCTCATCATCTCCCGCCTTGATTACTGTAACTCACTCCTTTCTGGCCTCCCCCTGAAACGCACTGCCCCCCTTCAATCAGTGATGAACGCGGCTGCAAGACTCATCCATTCTTCGCACCGCTCTGCATCCACATCTCCCCTTTGTGAATCCCTGCACTGGCTCCCTATCCGTCTCAGGATAAGTTTCAAGATTCTATGCCTGGCGTATAAATCTGTGCACAAAACATGCCCTACCTACATCTCGCAGCTTGTTCACAAGTATACACCAGGTCGCCCCCTCCGTTCCTCCAACGACCTTCGCCTCACCACCCCGCGCATTTCACACTCCCATGCCCGCCTCCAGGATTTCTCAAGAGCTGCCCCCACCCTCTGGAATGCCCTTCCACCACCCATCAGACTTGCTCCCTCTTTCAACACATTCAAGCAAGCCCTCAAAACCCACCTCTTTATGATGGCCTACCCACCTCCTACCACACAGTAACTCTCTAAGGAATATTTAACAGCCCCCCCTAGTGTTTCCACCCCTCCCTTTAGATTGTAAGCCTCTGGCAGGGTCCTCCACTCCCTAGTGTAATCTACAGGATCATGTGCTCCTGTCCTATGACAGCCTGTACTTGTATTACTGGGCCTACCTAACCAGCCCATATTGCATGATCATGTATTTTGTACAATTTGTATGTATAACTTTGTTCTATGTGTATAACCCTATGTATGTCATCCTTGTATCATTGTATATATTTATTGTCCAGCGCTGCGTAATATGTTGGCGCTTTATAAATACAATAAATAATAATAATAATAATAATAAGGTAATTCACATACCCGATCCCATGGTGAGACGGAGAGGTGTGCGAGAGCAGCGGCCTGCCTTACGACCGTTTTACTATCTGAGGCCTCTTTTGCGTTGCGTAACGTGCACATGAACCGATATGGTGCACGCGTTATGACTGGAGGCGTGATGTCAGGAAGTTGCGGTACAATGCTGATCAGCGGCGGTAGTTCTAATTCACCCGACAGGAAAACGCCGGCGCTGGACGTTTTCAGGGTCCCAGATGCGTTACAACGTAATGCTCTGGAACACATTGTCTAATGTGAAAGTTAACATAAAAGTCTAGACTTTCACGTTACCTTTCTAAACGCATCCTAGGAGCGAGCCGTCAAATTGCACAGATCAGCTCATAGTGTGAAAGAGTCCTGAGTGTCTTCAGAGGCTATGGGGAGCATTAGGGTGGCCACTAACGATCCAACCTTTTTCATGCAATCTTACCATTTCTATGTAATATAAGGGACTGCCTATAGTAACTATTCAATATGTTCACTCAGTTTACCCTTCTACTACATAGATTTGGTAAGATTGGATGAAAAAGATTGGATCATTAGTGGCCACTCTTAAGATGCCCATACATCAGGCGACGTGGCGGCCGATCGACCATCCAATTCTATTATTATAATCGAATTCGATGAAAATTGTTGCCACCAAGTGAATGCCCGACCGACATAGCGACCAATTTCGGGACAGAAATTAATCGCTTTATCTATCGTGCATGATGCAAGATGTCGGGCCGAAGGTGATTGGTCGGGTGCGCTGCGGTACAGCAGCGATTTCCGAGCTAGCGACGAGACGACGAAACCCCCGCCGCAATGTATACACGTGCCCCTCGTGTGCATTTATACGTTACCTGTCCTGTTGCAGCCTCCACGTGGTGTCCCGTAACCTCCAGGCGGCTATCTGTACATGCTACTGGCGCATGGCATCTGATGTCAGACGCTAGGAGCCAGTAGCGCATACGGAATACCACCCGGAGGTTACGGAATACCGCGCGGAGGTTATGGGACATCGCGCGGAGGCTGCAACAGGACAGGTAAGGTATAAATGCATGGGGGGGTACATGTATACATTGGGGGGCAGCGGGGGCAGCAGGCTCAGAAGCCTGAAGATTTCAAGCTGAAATGGGACGGGAATTGGCCTGTAGTGTATGGGAAGAATTGACAAGAGACAAATTTATATCTAATCAGATTCGATTAGGAGATAAATTTGTCTCTTTGTCAAATCTGCCCATAATCTTTAGGTCTGTGAGCACCTTTAGACTTCCCAGTCTAGGAATTAAATACCATTAGGGAACTCCCTGTGAAGGGGCCCATACACCTAACGATTTTCCCGCCGATATACGGCCGTTGCGATCACAGTGATCGAAACGGCTGTGAAATCGCCGCGCACACCGCTGACAGAACGATCGATTTCCGCCTGAAATCGATCGTTCCCGTCGACCCATCCGTGCGGAAGATTTTTCTCAATCGCCGGCGGGTCGGGAGTGCGTCGTTAACGACGTTCGAATGCCCGACGACCGACGCAATACAGCGGATATACATTACCGGCTTCAGCCGGCGCGAATCCCCGCTGTCACTGCTGTCTTCTGCGCTCTGGTCTGGTCTGGTCTTCGGCATGCTTCACTTCTTCCTGCCCAGCAAGAAGTTTAAACTAGGCTGACCAGGCGTCCTCTTTTGCCCGGACAGGTCCACTTTTTCAGACCTGTCCGGGCCGTCCTGCCGGGATTTTGAATTGTCCGGTGAGAGAGCCGAACAGGAGCTGAACACCAGCGGCAGAAGAGCCGCTTGCAGAGAAAGAGCTGAACTGGAGTCAGAAGAGCCGCTTGCAGAGACAGAGAGCCGAACACGAGTCAGAAGAGCCGCTTGCAGAGACACTGTCTCTGCAAGCGGCTCTTCTGACTCATGTTCGGCCCCCCAAACGGCTCTTTGGCAATCAATCCCTGCTGCACTGCTCTGCTCCGCCCAGGGGTGGACTGTAGAATTCGCTGACCCGGAGGAGGAGAAGGATGGAGGACAGAGGAGGTCGGGTCGGGGCCAGACACAGCCAGCCAGTGAGGAGATGCGGAGATAGCGTGGTGCATCTATCATTTGAAATGCCAGAGACTGCCAGAAGAGTCCAGTCCTGCCTCTGTGTCTGCAGCGTGCTCCTAGAGTGCCAAGTGTCTCCTCAGCTCAGTCCCAGCATCCTGGCTCTTGAAGCTCCGATGGGACAGGGACACTGGCCGTGCAGACACCACAGACACTCTAATTGGTAAGCCCACACCTCTTCTCTCCATTTGTCTTCTGTGCATTGAACAGGCAAGCCCTGCTAGCACAGCCCACATCTGTCTCCTGTAACCCTTTCATTGCTGGTATTAGCTGAATGAATCAGCTTGTTGCAGCACTGGTACATTGCATTTAAAGGAAACATCAAGGCTTTTTATAAAAAACAAACAGATCTTATCTGGGGCTTCCTCCTGCCCCTTGCAGCCTATGTGTCCCTCTACTCCCAGACGTTATTCTGGGGTCCCCTCCGTAGCATTTGGCGACCTGGTGTGGCCGGGAACATTATGCGCAGGCGGCATGGCTGTGCCTGTGTGCAGTTGCAGAACTGGCCAACCTCACCAGGTCCCCGGCTATGGAGGGGACCCCAGGATAACTCCTGGGAGCAGGGCTGGGGTGAGGGACACATAGGCTGCCAAGAGCAGGAAGAAACCCCAGATAAGATCTGTCACGCTGGTGCTGTGTGGCCTGTGGGAGCAATTCTCATTGCATTAGTGGGGAAATCTGCTGCCAATCTTATAGCATTTGTGGGGAAATCTGCTGCCAATCTTATTGCATTTGTGGGGAAATCTGCTGCCAATCTTATTGCATTTGTAGGGAAATCTGCTGCCAATCTTATAGCATTTGTAGGGAAATCTGCTTCCAATCTTATAGCATTTGTGGGGAAATCTGTTGCCAATCTTATAGCATTTGTGGGGAAATCTGTTGCCAATCTTATTGCATTTGTGGGGAAATCTGTTGCCAATCTTATTGCATTTGTGGGGAAATCTTTTGCCAATCTCATTGCATTTGTAGAGAAATATGCTGCCAATCGGAATCCATTTGTGGGGAAATCTGTTGCCAATCTCATTGCATTTTGTGGGGAAATCTTCTGCGAATCTGATTGCATTTTGTGGTCGGTCGGCCTTCCACCATGTGGTCTGGAAAAAAAACTGCCCTCCATGCCCGCGAAGTTGGACAGCACACTGCTAAGGTCTTGTATATTTGGCCCCACCCATGACCACGCCCACATGCTGTTGTGATCGTCCTCTTTTTTGGAAATCAAAATATGGTCACCCTAGTTTAAACAGTAGAGGGCGCTCTACTGTTTAAACTTCCTGCCGGGCAGGAAGAAGTGAAGCATGCCGGAGACCAGACCAGAGCGGAGAAGACAGCAGTGACAGCGGCGATTTGCGCCGGTGGAGTAGGTAATGTATTTGCGACGGCAGCACCACCACCACAAATTGTGAACGGTTTCAGGCTAAAATCGGTTCACAATCTGTTTGCAGTAAAGGTGGCCATACGATCCCTCTCTGATCAAATCGATCGGAGAGGGATCTATCTGTTGGTCGAATCTGATAACAAATCGACCAGTGTATGGCCACCTAGCGATCCTCTACGTCCAGCGAAAAGGGGGGGGGGGTGAAGACCTGTGGTGCTTTATGCCTTAGGCACCAAAATGGCCAGAAACGTCCCTGCCGATGACAGCCAGTCACAGATCAGTCTTGCCGTGTACCTTAGCATTGCTGTCTGCCCGCTTGAACAAACGCGTCAGTCTGTTTTCTATACTTCATTCTGCGGCTGATCATCACACCGCTACGCCGAACAAAAGACTGAACTTACTCAACTCTGCTTCCCTTTATGTAACTTTTTAACTGTGGTTTTTGCATTTTACTGACGATATAAATTGCCATGGCAGCAGAACTGTTCCTACAGACCCAGATAAAAGGTGTCATAAAGATCATGGAGCTATAAGCACAGCTTAATCGCTGATTAAAGCAGGAAAAAGAGCTTCCTTTTTTTTTGAGAAAGAGAACCCGTTTTGTGTTGTGTTCGATGGGTCAACAATTGCGTCAAGAAAATAAAACTCCCATCAATATAAAACGATAACACTGAACTCCAGATAAATATAAAAGCTATAAAAACATCCATTAGACATGGAATGACTCAATGTGCTAGGTATTTGCATACAGTTAAAGTGAAATTGGACTTTTTGTTATAAAATAAGTAGTCTTGTCAATTCAACTCCACATATTGTTCGCCCTAATGTCCCCGTTTTCTGGTCTCAACTAACCCGCATGCCTGATGGATAATGAGGACTATAGTTTTGGGGGGTTTTGGAGGCATTTCAAATACTTACCGAGCCTCCAGTGACGCCTAGCAGCCTTTCTGCAGCTCCTATCAGCTTTCCAGCGCCGTGGACGAAAGCCGGTGTGTCACCTGACCTAATGCAGGTCAATTCGCACGCCGACTTGTGTGCACGGATCACACCGGAAAGCAGTTAGGAGTTGCAGAAAGGCTGCTAGAATGAGGATGCTAGAAGGTGCTCGTTGCAGTTAAGTCAGCTGTTTTTTCACTGACCTGAAGAAGTGGGCAAACACCAGCGAAACACGTTGTCAATTTTATGTGCTCATATAAAAGACCTTTTTTCCAAAATCTGGTCCAAATTCTTCAAGAAAGGTTAGATAGCCTCTCTGTTTATAAGGTCAACAGCTGTATTAGCCCATCTTTAAAGTTTAAAAAAAAATGAAACAAATACTTACCTAAGGAGAGGGAAGACTCTGGGTTGTATAGAGCCTTCCGTCTCCTCTCTAGGTGCCCTCTACCCTGTGCATGCTCCCCCCCCCCCCGTTTTAATCCCCCGCCAAAAGGGTATTTGGAGGTCCATGGCCGGTTTAAGCAACAATGGGGCCCCAGGGCAAAATAAACCTGGGGGGGCCCCCCCAACATATACCCCGGAACAAAAATCGGCATTAGGGGACCTTTTTTGCAGCTGGTATAGTCAGGGTGTGAAGTCCCAATCGGTCAGAGCTCCACATTCTGGCTATCCCAGCCTGCATGGGGGACAAGGGGTTAAAAAGTTTCAGGAGGGGGGACCCCACATAATAAAAAAAAAAAAAAAAAAAAAAAATCCCACACTCTAAACATAAAGAAAATTGGGAAAATAAGAAAAAATGCCAGGGATCTTCATACAGCCATATTGCGGCTGTATAGCGATCCCTGGCCAAAGCGCTGCGGCTGCGTATGGACCCCCTGTAAACCCCGTCAGGAAATGTATTGCTCTTTCTTTTGATACATGTAAAATTACACTACCGTTAGGTTTGCTACTAAAAGTGACATTTACCGCATTTAAAACTATACTTTTTTCCTTCTAAAAAGTTTAAAATCAATTTTCTCAAAAACTATAAGGTCTTTTTTGAAAAATTGTTTTTTCCTCTTATTCCTAATGATCTCCTTAACATATCCTGCAAATTTAGGGTTTCTAGCATTTAAGGTGGATTTGCTATTAACCATAAAAGTCGGCAGGTTTTTAAATGTGTTTTTTTTTCCTTTGAAACTTTAAAATCGATTTTCTCAAAAACTATAAGGCCGATTTGAAAAAATTTTTTTTCCTCTTGTAGCCACTGGGGGCCCCTACAAGCTCTGGGGCCCTGGGGCAGCTGCCTCCTCTGCCTTAATGGTAGCGCCGGCCCTGTGGAGGTCTTCGGGAGCCGTGTCCTCCCAAAGACGTGCAGCTCCATACTGTACAGACGTGAGCATGCAAGAGAGCGTGCTTGTGCAGCCGCAGTACAGGGCCGCCCTTCTTCAGGAGCACTCTGGAGACTGAAGACTTCTGAAGCCTCCTTCGGCCGGGTAAAGCAGTATTTGACTAATTTAGCCAAATACTGCTACCGGGTGAGCCAGCACTGGCACGAGGGGACCAGGAGAGGAGCCGGAAGGCTCTATAGGACCCAGAGCCTTCCCTCTCCTTGGGTAAGTATCTATCTCATTTTTTTAATGCAGTTCCCATTCACTTCAATGTATTGGTGCCGCCACTCCTGTTTGAAGCGTCTTGTCATACCTCTTTAGAGGTGATAGTTTTTTTAATTAGTCCTCAAGAATATTCGGAGTGTGACTGACCAGTTCCTGCCACAGCCCTTGAAGACCGAGCGGGGACAGTTAATTTCCCGCCTGCGCTGACAGTGGCTGCAAGGATTTGCAACCCACCTTTGTTAATATTTACATCCTTAGCATTTTGCTTTTATAAATCTTTCATGATTTTGCACGTGTGGGCTCCTGGTTTCTTTTTGTCTTTTAGATGAGCCTGGGCTTGTTACAGGAACCATCTATATAAACTACCCCAAATCAAAGGTTCTGATTGGATGCTCGTAGCAACTGTTCCACTTAGTACCAGTTTTGTTTCACTTTTTTTGCACTGGTTTTGATAAATCTGCCCCACTGTGCAGTCAGCAGGGCAGAGACCTTGCCCGTCTTTATAAAGCGACCATGTAGTAAGGGTAATATGGAGGCTGACATATTTGTTTCCTTTTGAATAATGGCCAGGTTAATTACTGTCCTTATGAGCTTTTTGGCTTCAGTAGTGTTTGAATCACACACCTGAAACAAGCGTGTGGGCAGAACTTAAAGGTGCCCATTAACGGCACAATATTTAACTCAGATGTGATAATTTGATCAGATTTTTACAATCAAATTGTATAGAAAACCACAGAGAAGATTCTGTGGTTAATTGAAATACAGAATTTTGTCGATCGGATTGTTGGATTGTACAATTGTATCTGAGAAGAGAAAGTACTCTTTCGGACCTGTATATGGGAAACAATGGATAATTTACCTTATTATCCTGCAGGTCTTATCGAATGATTGTATCCGAGGAAAATATGGTACCGCTAATGGCCAGCTTTAGGCAGATCACCGACCTGATCCGCTTACTTATTCTGTGTCACAGGCTTAAAGTATTGGAAGTCAGAGGACAGCCTGGCAATTGCTATTGTTTTTTAAAGGACAACCAAGGTGACGTGTTTCTATGCCTGAAAAAGTTAAAAAGAGGTATGCAAGTGACATTTTCTGTCCGGGTCGGGACTGGGTTGGAAGATAGCATAACCCTCACTGACAAGTAATGACAGACAGCCATAAAACACTTTCCTATCATTAAATTCTGTCTGGGAGCAGGAAAGGGATAAAAAGGGTCAGTAGTTCATAGATTTGAGTCTGGCATACTTCAATGAAGGTTTCATTGAGCAGAGGCGATGAAACAGTAAAAACTTAAAAACTAGATTGAGATAAAAAAAAGAGAACTGTGGGATATCTATAAAAAAAAGTCATTTTTAGGAGAAGGAGGATAGATATTATTGTTCATCTCATCAGTTTATTTTCACCTCGGATGTCCTGTAAAGAGAACCTGTAACAAAAAAAAATTCTCCTGGGGGGTACCCGCCTCGGGAAGGGGAAGCCTCAGGTTTCCAATGAGGCTTCCCTCTCCCCTGTAGCTGCCGGCAGTCCAGTGCTGGCTCCCCCGAAGTGTCCCGGTATCCTCCCTCAACAAGCCTGACAAGCGCTGATAAGCACTGATTTATTTACCCTTCCTGGCTCCAGCGGGGCGCTGCTGCAGCTCTCCGCACGGAGATAGGCGAAAATAGCCGATCTCTGTCGGTTCCGCTCTACTGCGCAGGTGCAGGAGACTTGCGCCTGCGCAGTAGAGCGGCCCGACAGCGATCGGCTATTTCCGCCTATCTCCGAGCGGAGAGCCGATACTGCGCCTGCGCTGGAGCCCGGGAGGTAAATATTTACATCCCCGCTGTTCGGGGAGCTTTATCTCCGCCGCCGTTGGACCGAGGAGGACGGGGGAAGCCTCAATAGGATCCAGAGGCTTCCCCCACCCGAGGTGAGTACCCCCCAGGGGAGGGTTTTTTTCATTACAGGTTTTCTTTAAAAGGAAATACATATGGCAACCACCATGCCCTTCTCACTTTAAAATCATCTGAAATCCAAATGGGATACCATAATAGTATGGCACCAGCTCACGTCATATTGTGAAGGCATCACGATTGAATGTGGAGTTGTTGTTATGAGAATTTGATCTGGATTTGTTCTGCATTTACCAAGAAAGTCATTAGCAAGCCCTGGCTTTACAAGTCCAACGAATTTGGCACCCTCAGTTTACATGATCACACCAATAGGCGAGTATGGAAAACTCTGGTAGCTAGGAAGGTGATGGAAGTTTGGGATTAGAGCTGGTCCACACTAGGTCCGGAAACGTATCCGTGGCTGCGTTTTTCAAACCTGATGAAAAACGGAGTCCCGGATACTAATGTTTAAAATAGCAGCCAGCCTCACCTAAGTAAAAAACGGATCCGTCTGCGTTTGCGGGGACCCGTTTTCAAAACCTGAACGGAAGGTCCGGATCTGCTGCATTTTCACGCAACGGATCAGGACCACGGATACACGCAGGGGTAGTGAAAGCAATGAGAAAACGCATCTCCAGCTCCACAGGCAAAAAACGGATGTGAAACCGGATAGCCTGAGCTTTCTGATTGGCCCAAAAAAATCCTCCCACTCCTTCCTAATGATAGAGACGTTTTCTGTCAGGGAAAAACTGAACGGAAACTGATGCAAAACTGATGCACTTTCATCAGTTTGCAGTACGGTGGGTACTTCCCCTAATCTTCCCCGGATCCGGACTGCAGTGTCCGTCCTGCAACTGTGTCTAGTGTGGACCCAGCCTTAGTGTTCAAGGAAGACTGAGTTAAGCAGGGGCATGACTAGAGGGGAGCAGCCCAGCATTTGCAAGGGGCCCAGAGCTGTGGGGGCTCCATCTACTAACCTTATCTTCCTACAGGGGACTGTATTTTAGATCAGGTGTTTTTGTGGCTACACTTGTTATGGGTGTAAAGATCATGATGGCCACACTTGTGTTATATGACCCTTGTGAGATGGGTCCCCAGACTGTGAAGGGCACCAAGTGGAGGCAAGGCAAGCAGTTCAAACATTGGAGAGGCTCATCAAAGTGCATGAATTGTAGTTACGCCACTGGAATTCGGCTAGGTTTACCAGTGAGGGTCAGAGGAAAATAAGCAGGGCCGGCCCGCTCATGAGGCGGGGAGAAACATTTGCCTCAGGCGGCAGATCTGGAGGGGCAGCACCCGCCTGTCCATGGATGCTGGGCCCGTGCGCCGAGCTGGAGGGGTAGCTGGTAGAAAGGGGGTATTGGGCCTAGCGGTGGGGAGGGGGGTCGGACCTCCCCCCTCCCTCGCCTTGGTCCCCCGATCTGCGCTCCTCCTCCAGCGTTAAGTACTAGCCTGCATATGATGAAGAGGCAACGGGAGGGGAATCACTCACCTCTTCCGCGTTCCATCGTGTGCTCCACTGACGTCACTTCCGGCAACACCGCCCACTGTATTGTAAGTGGATGGCCTTGCAGGAAGTGACATCAGTGGAGCGCACGATGGAACGCGGAAGAGGTGAGTGATTCCCCCGCCCGTTGCCTCTTCATCCTATGCAGGCTGGTACTTAACGCTGGAGGAGGAGCGCAGATCGGGGGACCCCCCACCGCTAGGCCCAATACCCCCTTTCTGCCAGCTACCCCTCCACCTACCCACGGCTGGGGGGGGGGGGGGGGCTGCGATTTTTTTCTAATTTTGCCTCAGGCGGCAAAAAGTCTAGGGCCGGCCCTGAAAATAAGGTACTTTGAAAATGAAAACATAAAGGTGTTAGGAATCCTTTAATAGGATAATGTTAGGCTTGGGTGAAAAATCATGGCTAGCGTTAAGCACTTTACTGGGAAATAGTAAAGGGTCTAGTAGGGTTATGTAACGCCTGGCCTTGTGTTATGTTATTTTCACTGCAGTTCCACTTTAATGTTTCACAGAGTTCCCCTTTAACCACCATGGTATGAACATTTTCTTGTAGTTTCTCTCTCTCTCTCTCTCTCTATGGCAAAGTTGTTAGCTTTGTTTCTGTCCAAGCCTAATAGAAATGATTGCGCGAGCCTCGGCTTGAGCATTGAATGAGAATGCGATGTATTTTGCTCTTGGCGACACAAAGGTCAGCACCAAACAGAATAATAGTAATTAGGTTGACACAGAACATCAATTTTAAGTGTATTATCCAAAGAGCAGGAAGTCAGGTGATGTGTTTACCCACTGAGCCAGCGTTTATGGAGCAGAGGTAGCGCTTATGGAAATTTCTGCCGCCCGCCAGACATAAGGCAGAGGGGACATGGGAAGCAGCTAATATACTCCGCTGTAAAGATTATTTTTAGACGTTTTCTGGCGCTTTGTATTCTGTGCTTACAATGTAACACGGGGAGACCGCGCTCCTACTATTACCCGAGCCTTTCTGTACATCGCGGCTAAAAATACCCCGAACTGCGTGAAATCCGGCAAAATTTACAGGCAAGGCTACTGAAAGCATCGTTCATTAAAGCAGACCTGAACTCAGAACGTCCTCTCGGCTCTAAAAGATGAGCAACAGCATAAAAACCTTCAAAGTAAAACATTAAAAAAATCCTGCAGTTAATCTGCAGTGTGTCTACTTCCTGCTTTCATGGAAGCAGACATACGGTTATCATCCTGTGTTTACAAATTAGCTGCTCTGCCGAGGCAGCCAGCTGACTCAGCTGAGAGATCAAATTCATTGCAGTTGTGGTTAGTCACGGGTGAGGGGGAATTAGACAGGCTAAACCAGGCATGGGCAAACTTGGCCCTCCAGCTGTTAAGGAACTACAAATCCCACAATGCATTTGCCTTTATGAGCCATGACTGTGGCTGTCAGACTCCTGCAATGCAGTGTGGGACTTGTAGTTCCGTAACAGCTGGAGGGCCAAGTTTGCCCATGCCTGGGCTAAACTCTCTAAATACACATAGGGTGGATTTCTCTTGCTTTTCCTTCTGTTCTGTGCAAGAGTTCAGCTCCACTTTAACTCACTCTCTTGCCTTCTTTGTGTGAATCTCATTACTATCTCATAGCTCCCAAGTGTCCCTCTTTTGGAGTGACAGTCCCTCTTTGGGAGCCCTGTCCCTCTGTCCTCATCATTTGTCCCTCTTTCAGGACTTTGTCCCTCTTTCTATATAAATATATATATTTCTTCTCTACTAAAAATGTGTTTGTTTGACTATAAACTTTATTCCCATTCTTTAAATTTCATATATTACTAATTGTAAAATATTAATATGAAGGAAAATGAGCCAGGATAGAAAGGACCAGTGTGGTTTGAATTATAAAACAACATATTTTTCTTATGATATCTTTATGGTATGCAGGACTAGGGGTGGGGCGTGATCAGGAGTGTGGCAGGGGCGTGGCTTAGGTGTCTCTCTCATCTCAAAAAGTTGGGAGATATGCTATCTGTCTTAGCTCACTACTCCATGAACCGCGTTACTGTCCATGTTACTGTCTGTCAATCTAAACTGAACCGACTTGACCCATCGTCTGTCAGCATATCTATCTGGGGGCCTCCTTTTTATACTCTGAGGCATAGCCTTGCTCTGGGGAGCCCTGAGGCATCTCAGGCACTGAGCCTCTGCAACTGCTGGCTGGCAGATGCTGCAAAGACATTGACCACGCGTTTGCTTGGTTTTATTGCTTTGGAAGTTTTAAGATAGCGTAAGTAATAAAATTGCTTACCGTATATACTCGCAAGCAAGCCGACCCGCATGTAAGCCGACCCCCCCACTTTTACCCCAAAAAACAGGAAAAAATGATTGACCCTCATGTAAGCCGGGGGTAGGAAACGCTGGCCGCGTGATCCCCCCAGTATGTCCCAGTATAGCTAGTATAGTGCCCAGTATAGGTAGGTAGTGCTCAGTATAGCAAGTAAAATGCCCCAGTATAGCTAGTATAGTGCTCATTATAGCTAGTATAGTGCTCAGTATAGCTAGTATAGTGCTCATTATAGCTAGTGAAGTGCCCCAGTTTAGCTAGTATAGTGCTCAGTATAGGTAGGTAGTGCTCAGTATAGCTAGTAAAATGCCACAGTATAGCTAGTATAGTGCTCAGTATAGGTAGGTAGTGCTCAGTATAGCTAGTAAAATGCCCCAGTATAGCTAGTATAGTGCTCAGTATAGCTAGTGAAGTGCCCCAGTTTAGCTAGTATAGTGCCCAGTATAGCTAGTATAGTGCCCCATTATAGCTAGTATAGTGCCCCCAGTATAGCTAGTATAGTGCCCCCAGTATAGCTAGTATAGTGCCCCCAGTATAGCTAGTATAGTGCCCCATTATAGCTAGTATAGTGCCCCATATAGCTAGCATAGTGCCCCAGTATGGGTGGGTGGGTAGGTGCTGTCCCTCCCCGCTCCCCCTGCGGCCGCCGCTGCTGCTATTACCTCAGGCGGCGCCGCTTCCTCTATCCCCGTCCTCCTCCGGTAGTAACTCATTCACAGCAGCGCGCCTCTCGCTGCTGTGATGACGAGGAAACCATAGAGAGCGGCTTCCTGTAGCGCGATGCCGTTACTATGGGAACCGCTCTCTATGGTTTCCTGCGTCATCACAGCAGCGGGGGGCGCGCTGCTGTGTGTGAATGAGTTACTACCGGAGGAGGACGGGGATAGAGGAAGCGGCGCCGCCTGAGGTAATAGCAGCAGCGGCGGCCGCAGGGGGAGCGGGGAGGGACAGCACCTACCCACCCACCCACACATGACTCGCAAGCAAGCCGACCCCCCAACTTTTGGCCCACTTTTGGGGGGTCAAAAATTCGGCTTGCTTGCGAGTATATACGGTATTTTTTTCTACAATATTCATTTATAGATTATTTAGTCAATGGTTGCCCACGGTAAAATCTTCCCTCTCCCTGATTTTACTTAAGGGGCACTATGGCAAAAAATTGTAATATGTAAAATATGTGCAAACATAGACAAATAAGAAGTACGAGTAAAATGAGCCATACATTACTTTTCTCCTATGTTGCTGTCACTTACAGTAGGTAGTAGAAATCTGACAGAAGTGACAGGTTTTGGACTAGTCCATCTCTTCATAGGGGATTCTCAGCAAGGCTTTTATTCTATATAAAGATGTTCCCTACAAAGGATTTAAACAATGATGCTGGCCAGCTTCCCTGCTCGCTACACAGTTTTTTGGCAGTTGAACAGAACTGCCATTCACTAAGTGCCTTTGAAAATAAATAAATCCCTGAGAATCCCCCATGAAGAGATGGACTAGTCCAAAACCTGTCACTTCTGTCAGATTTCTACTACCTACTGTAAGTGACAGCAACATAGGAGAAAAGTATTGTATGGCTTATTTTACTCTGAAAGAAATGTACCTATTTGTATATGTTTGCACATATTTTAAACTTTACAATTTTCACCATAGTGCCCCTTTAATCTGGGCAAAATGTTTGTTTGCTTGATCTCTGCAAAATGTTAAAATCCGTAAAAAAGATGTCTGGTCTCCCAGAATGCTGGGGGGGAGGGGGGAGGAATTCCTCATAATAAACAATTTAGGCTATGCATCACTGGGAGGGTGGGGCTACATACCAATAAACCACAATATATAACTATAGGAACTGTTTTGTTTCAGGTGCTGAAACCGGGATATTGAATGTAGAAGTGGGTATTCGGAATAATTTGCTGCACTATATTATAAGTCACTAAGGTGCCGCTTTAACGTGCGGTAGGTGTCAGAGAAGCAACTGTGGCATAGTGATAGTATCCAGTGGCGTATCTAGAAGAGTGCCGGCATGGCTCATGCCGTGGACACCACAACGACCCCTCATCCCTCATTCTGCACCCCCATACTGTGTGCAGCCCCTAGGTGGTGCTGTTTCATTGTTTTCCAAAGTGCACTGTCTGCTCCTAAACAGAGAGGAACTTGTAGAGCTGATTTTTGGTTCCGGGGGAAGAGTGAGAAGAGGGGAACAGGGAGAGGGAAGAGAGTGGTGTGGGAAGGACACAGAACTGAACCCCTCCAGCCAGACTGTTTGCACAGGACAAAAATATTGCTGCGGGTAAGAATATCTCCATCATTTGAGAGGGAAGGAGAACATCCATCTGGACAGAGTAACTTGTGGACGATGTGCCAGCATTCCGACCCAGGTTCATCTGAGACTGTGGACAGCAGTGGTTTGGTGAGAGGCGACCATGTTTATTTCTGACTGAAAGCAGAGAATTGATTACAGTTTCTATAGGAGCCATCACAGAGATCCCGTTTTCCCTGGATTTATTGCTGATTCTCAGGATTTAGAAACCCCTTTTTCTCCTCTATTTTGGAATATGTGTTATATAGTTTGCCTTCATTCCCTGCGGATTACAAGTGCCCTCTTTAAAGGGACGGAGCGCTCTCAAAGGGCCCCAACGCCACCAATCATAGATCTAGGGTGGCCATCCGTCCGGATTTAGGCCGGACAGTCCGGATTTTGGAGTGCTTGTCCCCCGTCCGGCGCAAGGCAAGGAAGGACAGCCAGATGTCCTCCTTTTTGAACGCTGGGCTGTGTGGAGGAGGGAGAGAGCGCAGAGAAGAGGAAGTGGTGGGCACAGTGGGAAAGGGGGGACATATCCCCCCCCCCTCTCCTCACCTTTGGGCTCCCCCTTGCTCGCTCTCCCCTCTAGAACTAAAGTTTTGGGGTGACAGGCAGCGGGCGGGACTTACCTCTGCCTCGCTCCAAGCGCTGCGTAGTGATGTCCGGTTCATGAGTCATTTGATCCTGTTCGTTCCTGTGAGTTTAATGATCCGACTCATCCACTGAACTGAATCAGTTCAGTGGATGAGACAGGAACTGCAGCTAAACACTGTGTGCAGCTGCAGTTCCTGTCTCATCCACTGAGCTGATTCGGTTCAGTGGATGAGTTGGTTCATTAAGCTCACAGGAAAGAACAGGATCAAATGACTCATGAGCCGGACATCACTACTGCTTCGCCGTGGAAGGAGGCAGAGGTAAGTCCCACCCGCTGCCAGCCACCCCAAAACTTTAGTTCTAGAGGGTAGAGCGAGGAAGGGGGAGCCCAAAGGGAAGGAAAGGTGGGGGGAGGGGAGATGTCCCCCCCTTTCACATACCGCTCTCCCTTCACTGAGCTCGCCCCTCCTGCAGGGGGGGGGGACCTGGCTAACTATTCTGGGGACACCTACAGACCTGGCTACATATACTTGGGACACTCATAGACTTGGCTCAATATACTGGGGACACCTATAGACTTAGCTATATGTACTGGGAACACTATACACCTGGCTATCTGTACTGGAGACACCTATACACTTGGCTAATTATTCTGGGGGAACCTAAAGACATGGCTACATATACTGGGGACACCTATAGACCTGCCTAACTATTCTGGGGACACCTCAAAACCTGGCCATCTGTATCGGAGACATCTATAGACCTGGCTAACTACTCTGTGGACACCCAAAGACCTGGCTACCTATTCTGGGGACATTATACACCTGGCTATCTATTCTGGGGACAACTATAGTCATGACTACTTATACTGGGGATACCTATAGACCTGGCTACCTATGCTGGGGGTACCTATTTTGGGGTAACTGCTGGCAGATTATCTGTATTTATGGGGAACCGCTGTTAACAGATTAAGTGTATTTGGGGGAACCGCTGTCAGATTATGTATGTTAGGGGCACGGCTGCTGCCAGATTTTGCGTATTTTGGGGAACTGCTGCCAGATTGTGTGTATGTTGGGGGGAACTGCTGCTGCCACATTGTCTATTTTGGGGGAACCACTGCCATATCATCTGTATTTTGCAGGAACTTCTACCAGATTATGTGTCTTTTTGTTGAAATGCTGTCAGATTACATCTATTTTTGGGGGCTACACTACGGCAGAGCTCAAACTTCCCCGGCATACCATATACACCACTGCTAAGGCCATGTATATTTGGCCTCACCCACGACTACGCAGAGGACGCAAAACTGAGGCTGCAGGCGTGCCTGGAATGCACCGACTGGTCGACCCTGGAGGCACCCACCTTGGAGGAATGGTCTGAAAACATCCTCTCCTACGTCCGCTTCTGCGAGGATGCATGCATTCCAACCAAAACCTTCAAAGTCTTCCCAAATGATAAGCCCTGGTTCAACAGCAACCTACGACGCCTCCGGAAGATCAAGGAGGAGGCACATAAGTCGGGCACCCTAGAAGAGTACAGGGAAGCCAGGAATACCCTGAATAGAGATCTGAAAGCCGCAAAAAGGACCTACTCTAATAAGGTAGGCCTCAGCCTACAGTCCAACAACTCGCGGGAAGTCTGGAAGGGACTCAAGGCGGCAACGAACTTCAAACCTTCCCTTTTATCAAGCAGTCCCCAGTTCACAATTGGCGGAGAAACTCAACGAGTTCTACTGCAGATTTGATCTCCAACCCAAGCAGCCTGGGGCCCCGGCATCCCAGTCAGCTCCAGACTTCAGGCACCAGGCATCCACGAAGGAAGACGCCCAGGGCCCCTCAGGGGCCAGGGGCATCCCCACTCTGACCGCAGTACAGGAGGGGGATGTGCTTCGACACCTCCGCAGACTCAACCCTAGAAAAGCCTCAGGCCCGGATGGGGTGTCCTCACTCTGCTTGAGAACCTGCGCAATCCAACTAGCCCCCATCCTCACCTCCCTCTACAACAAATCCTTATCAGAAGGAAAGGTCCCTTCCTGCTTCAAAAGGTCCACAATTATCCCCGTCCCCAAAAAACCAGGGAACACTGAACTCAACAACTTCAGACCTGTGGCCCTGACCCCCATCACCATGAAAGTATTCGAGAGGCTAGTGCTGGCCCACCTGAAGCACTCCACCCGCACCCTCCTTGACCCACTCCAGTTTGCCTACAGGGAAAACCGATCAGTTGACGATGCCATCAATGTTAGCCTGGCATACATCTCGGAACACCTAGACAGTCCAAGAGCCTATGCTAGGGTCCTTTTCCTAGACTTCAGCTCGGCTTTCAACACCATCTGTCCGGACATTCTGATCGACAACCTCGCGCACCTTGGGGCGGATTCCCTCCTCTGCAGGTGGGTAAAGGACTTTCTCTCCAACAGAACTCAACGGGTCAAGCTTGGCAGTCGCATCTCCAGCGAGAGATCCACCAACGTCGGGGCCCCGCAGGGCTGCGTGCTGGCCCCTCTCCTGTTTTCTCTGTACACTAACAACTGTACCTCGGCCTCCGACACCGTCAAAGTTATCAAATTCGCAGACGATACCACGCTTATCGGCCTCATCGGCAGAAACGGGGAGGACGCTTACCGAAACGAAGTTGCGAGGATCTGCAACTGGTGCAAGGACAACAATCTTGTTCTCAACACAGCAAAGACCGTGGAACTTATCGTGGACTTCCGGAAACTCCCTCCGGCCCCCCTACCAGTGTTCATCGACGGGTCCGAGGTCTCCAGAGTCCAAAGCGTACGGTTCCTAGGCTCAACGCTAACAAGCGACCTCAAATGGGGGCAGAACACCACCAGAACCCAGAAGAAAGCTCAGCAGCGGCTCTTCTTCCTACGCCAACTGAAAAAATTCGGAATGTCACGGGATCTGCTCACCAGCTTTTACTCTGCGACCATCGAATCCATCCTCTGCTGCTCCATCATTGTCTGGTACGCAGGAGCAACCGCTACAGACAAATACAAACTCCACAGAGTGATAAAAGCTGCAGAAAAGATCATTGGCACCCACCTGCCCTCCCTAGATCTCCTCTACTCCACAATATTGAAGACAAGGGCCTCCAAGATCTTACTCGACCCCTCCCACCCGGGCAGACGATACTTCGAGACCCTTCCACTGGGACACCGTCTTAGATCCATCCCCGCCAAGACCACTAGGCGCATGAACACCTTCTTCCCACAAGCAGTTCTTCTGCTTAACTCACTGAACTCAAAACTCCCCCCCCCCCCTTCCCCGCCTACATCCCGGGGTCACCACAGCCCCAAGGCATCCCTCCCTCTCAGCTGTAAACTCTGACTGAAACATGGACTCCCACAGTAGCGATCACTCCCCCCCCCCCCCCCCCAGGACTCCATTTAATACTGAGATGCTCTAAATGTATGTATGTATGCATGTATGTATGTACGTCCTGCTTGCCTTTGCTATCTCTACCATGCGTTGTTATGTGTTGTTATATGTATATGCCATGTGAACCACAAGCAATTCCAGGCACACCACTCGGTGTGTTTGGCGATAATAAAGATGATTCTGATTCTGATTACGCCCACTTTATGCTTGGCCACGCCCACTTCTGGCATGCTCAGTATGATGTCCTCCTTTTCAGGGTGTGATGTCCTCCTTTTTGGGGTTCTGCAAGTGGCCACCCTACATAGATCTTATATAGCCACTGGCCAGTGGATAGACAGGGACTTAGTGATAGACAGACTTATTCCACACTTTTTTATCGCATGTTTGATGTTTATGTGTTTGCTGTTTATCTAAATTCTGCTCTAACAAGGCCTCATATGCTATTATTATTAAAGCCGCACTGTTAGTGGTTTTACTATGATTATTGTCGGGTCCAGTTTTTGAAGTGAGTTGCAGCTGGTACGGTAGGGAACCCAAATCTATCTGCAGCCGCTCCTTGGGGGGTGAGTGCTACATGTGGGATGCCTAACTTCCTACCCTGGGGGGCTATTTATACTGAGGGACACCTCTCATTACCTTTAGCGGGGGGAACACCTCTTACCCCCAAAGTGTTCCTGATTGTGGAGGTGGGTACCTCTTACCACCTAGGTAGGTGCTACTTATACTGGGGGGGCATCTCTCACTACCTATACTGGGGGCACACGCAGTGGCGTAGCTAAGAAGCTGTGGGCCCCAGTGCAAGTTTTGCATTAGGGCCCCCCAAGCTTTCTATACAGAAAAATTGATACGCCACACCAAAACCAATCAAGGACAACCACAGCGCACGAAAGGGATGGGAAACAGTGTATTAATGATCACTGATATTCAGATCATCTATAGACGTGAATATTATCAGCATTGGACCAATAAAGAGCTAATACTGTGGTTGAAAGTGGGCCCCTCAGGGCCCCTCTAACCCAAGGGCCCCGATGCGGTGGCTACCTCTGCACCCCCTATTGCTACACCCCTGGTCACAGTCACAACCTATACTGGGGGGTACTTATACAGGGGGACACCTCTCACCACTTATACTGGGGGACAGGGACACCACCTCCCACCTATACTGGGTGGCTGCTTATACTGAGGGAAACTTCACTTGAGGGGGCGGGGCTTAAATATCTTGAGGCAAGTGGCTACTTATTTATTTTATCTATCTGGATCAGTGTTTGTCACAGGCGCTATATTACCCAGCTACGCCCCTGATAGCACCTGCTTAGTATTGGTTGTGTGGAAGACAAAGCATTTGTCAATTTGAAACTATTGATCATCAGCTATAGGCCATTGAACTTTAGTTTTGGTACTATAACTTACCGTAAAGCATACCTGACCAGATGCAAAACCACCTAAGGTATGCACAGAGTTATGTTTGTGCTGGGTCCATTCCGCTCCTCCTCCCTGGTGCCTGTAATCCTTGGAAAATGTGACTTTTGGCTATTGTCAAATTCTCAGACAGGAAGAGAAAGGCTTGCTGTGATATTCCCGCCCGTCAATCTCCCACTCTGCAACCACCTAACGCCAATTGGCGGCCACACAAGAGTGCATCTGCCAGGACTGCCTAACGCTGATCGGTGTCAAGTCCTGAAAGCGGAGATTAGCAGGGAACGCATACGCGCAAGTGCGATAGTTCGCTGCCGAGATGCAGAGCTCTGTGATCAGCCTGCCAGCACGCGATGATGGCTGGCAGGCTGTTAAAGAAAAAACAAAGCCTTTATTTATATGTACAGCACTGCGATCTCCTGAAGCGCTGTACATGGGGCAGCCATGTCACTTGGCTGTCCCCTGGATCTGCATGAAAATAGATCCCTCTCACAGGGTGATGCTTAAAAAAATACTTAATACTTAAATAAAAAAATACAAATCACAGCAGCAATCAGATGCCACCAACAGAAAGCTCTGTTGGTGGCAAGAAAAGGAGGCAAGATTCATTTGTGTGCTAAGTTGTATAGCCCTGCAGCACACTGTTAAAGCTGCATTGTGCTGAATTCTAAAAAATGGCCAGGTCACTAGGGGTGTGTAAGCCTGTGGTCCTCAAGGGGTTAAAGGTAAGAAAAATACATACTTGCCAAAGAAGAGGGAAGCCTCTGGATGCTTCAGTGGCTTCCTGTGTCGTCCTTGTGCATGCGCTGTATGGCCACGCTCTTGCATGGCGTAGGTGCAATGGTGTAGGTAAGAATGTTTTGTTTTTGTTTGTTTTTTTGTATTTTTGCGAGGTTTGCCTCGGGTGCGCATTGTTTCTGTTTTACATCCACCACTAATTTTTTTCCCATAATTTAATAATAATATGCCCTCTTGACATACATATAAAAAAATTCCCCAAAGTTAGTAGGTGTAATTTTACTATTTGGCCACAAAATGTCCCTGCTGAGTACTTCCTATTAGCGTACAATTAGTATGTTATAGGAAGTAATGTGTTGCTACATTATAACTAGGGAAGTGATGTAGGCATCAATGGATGCCTGCGATCATGGTGGCCTAGAGGGGAGATTAATGAACTTTGTTTCCATTCATAAATCTAATCAGCGGCGGGAGGAAGCGGGGTGGCTCTATATAAGAATGAACACTGTTTTTCAATTAAAACAGTGTTCATTCTCAGAGGACATGTACAGATTGGCTCAGGGGACATTTGTACCCTGCAGCCAATCCCCCCTGTTGTTGGTAACAGCGCGATCGCGGGCATGCGCCCGCACGATTGCCTCGCACAACCCCCCAAGCTGAAGGGATGTGACTATCGCGTCCCTGCGGCTCTAGCAGTTGGCGCTGCGGACGTGAGGCTCACGTCCCAGTGGCAGAAATGGTTAAGGGAAGCGAATGGGACGGGGAAGAGCAACATTGCGGCAAGATTGCCTCTTCCTGTCTAAAAATTTTGACTTTAGCCAAAAATCAAACTGAAAATAAATGACATAACTGTATCCTTAAAGTGAAACTACAGCCCAAAGTTCCTTTTAGCTTTGGGTAGAGTGGGAACCGTTTGTAACCGTTTGAAACAGGACACGAGCGTAATCTCCTCAGTCAGAACCCAGACACCAGCAACAACAGGCCTGATCCACTAAACTCTGGTAAAGTTGGCAAGCGCAGGAAGCACACTACAATTTTACTAGTAGAGAGAGCACTGGCTGTTAACGAGTTAACGCTCGTGTTGCTATGGTTAGGCGCTCACAACAAGCGTGTTATACCTCAGACAGTCACGTGGCGTTAATGGCCGGTGCACTAGTAATGATAACATATTTGTGCGCTCCCTGCGCATGGCAACCTTACTGGAGTTTAGTGCATCAGGCCCGATCTGTCAGAGGGAGTAACCTCCCCCAATATTTCCAAACCTAAAGCACAACCCTGTGTACAACTCTGCTGTAGATTACGGAATGCTGTGCCAATGGGTAGGAATTTTCATTGCTGAGAGTGTTTTTCCTCTGAGCGATCTTTAACCTTTTATCCATTACTAATATCTATTTTATTTTATTTTTTTATGTGTGGCTTTTTGTTATTCCATCCCACACAGTGGCTTTCTGTTGTGACATCCTGTTTTGAACTATAGATTCCCATCCTAAGTGCTCAGTCACCATGGTAACAAGTCTGTATAGAAATTTTGGTACAATATATATGTACTGTAGATAGCACAAGAGTAGGGAAAGGCAGATTGTAATTTGTTCACGTATCGTACGCTGTTGCTGGTCAGCTGGAATGACGCAGCATTTTCTTCACCAGTGTTTCACCGTGACGTCCCCACCCCCACAATCGGTGTCATCAGGTACAAAACCACTGAGATGCTACGTGCAACAGTTTATGTGCCACTGCTGCAAGATGCAAAAGTATATACTTCCTACAAAGCCAAATTTAGAAGTGGGAAGTACTTCAAATCCACATTCTCAACTGCTCAGGTCTGGGGATTCCACGGGGCAAACCGAGCACTCACTTAGGGCCTCAAGCTCCTTAGGCGACCTTAATTCAGGTTTTTGGTGGAGTACAGTAATTTTACAGTTGGTGCAATGCTAAAATGTAAGGGGCACCACATTCTTTTTTACCCAGCACTCCATTTCACTTAGAACCAACACTAAAGCTAGTTAAGACATCTCAGTGTGTAGGCATGTCCGCAAAGTCTCATCCACAGCACCCAAGTATATGTTTAAGTGTACATACACTTTTGATCAGTAACATCTGATCTGCATATCTGTGGGTCAGGTTCCACAAATCCCTCTATGCCAAAGAGCCTGTGGTATGAAGGAAAACCAGGAGCCCAATGGCGCAGTATCGTTAGTTCAGATGTGTATGACAGAATTGTGGGTAATGGATACACACAAGGATGGGTTACAGTCTTGCAACCACCGTATGCACCTGCAGGAATGAACCGTTCCTGCTTGGTATAGCAGATCCTCCTTGGTCCAGCTGGTCGCTTCCCTTCTATGTTCTTTCCTGTTTGTAGGTAACTACAACTTGGTAAAGACTAACGCCTCTGAAAGAGATGTCTATTGACAAGGGGATTTTGGATTTTGGGGAGGCACCCAAAGTGTGTATATTCTGGAGTGGGTTACTACACAGAAAAAAAATAATAAAGGAGGTATCTTACCTCCTATGTTG
Source organism: Hyperolius riggenbachi (assembly GCF_040937935.1). Classification (NCBI taxonomy): domain Eukaryota; kingdom Metazoa; phylum Chordata; class Amphibia; order Anura; family Hyperoliidae; genus Hyperolius; species Hyperolius riggenbachi. Next base: position 43,840,557 of record NC_090651.1, on the reverse strand, counting down.
ACTTCAACAAGAGTTATGAAAAGGAATCATTAATGTTCAAAAAAAATATATATACCGGTAGTTTTTGAGAACACGTTTCACAGGTCCTTGCCCGCTTCCTCATGTCAATATGACACCTTGACAAGAACTGTAAGATCGCTCACGCTCCACACAGTTCTTCTGAAAGTGTAATTGTTGTATTGACTTGAGGAAGCGGGCAAGCACCTGTGAAACCCGTTGTCAACAACTATATATTTGTTTCCCCTTTTCCTAACTCTTGTTTAAAGGGGAACTGAAGAGATAGGTATATGGAGGCTGTCATGTTTATTTCCTTTTAGACAATACCAGTTGCCTGGCAGCCCTGCTGATCCTCTGCCTCTAATACTATTAGCCATAGCCCCTGAACAAGCATGCAGCAGATCAGGTGTTTCAGTGGTTCAGACTTATAAGTCTGATCTGACAAGACTAGCTGCATGCTTGTTTCTGGTTTTAATCAGATACTACTGCAGAGAAATAGACCAGCAGGGCTGCAAGGCAACTGGTATTGATTAAAAGGAAATAAACATGACAGCCTCCGTATACCTCTCTCTTCAGTTCCCCTTTAAGTCATCATAGGAGGTAAGATACCTCCTTTATTATCTTTCTTCTGTGCAGTAACCCTACTCCAGAATACATATACATTGGGAGCTTCCCAACAATCAAAATCCTCTTATCTGATTTGCATGCTTGTTCAGGGTCTATAAACGTATGAGAAGCAGAGGATCAGCAGGACAGCCAGGCAACTGGTATTGCTTAAAAGGAAAAAAAATATGTCAGCCTCCATATGTCTGTCATCTCGGGTTCCCTTTAAGGCATCTGCAGTAGGGCGGTAGATGCACATTAAGCTACACACGATGCCACTTACATTGCAACGCTACATTAAGAGAACATTAGAAGGCTTCTTTCTGGGTAATTGGGTCTGCATGCACTGAAGAAGCCATATGTAATGGAAGGTTTTAAATGATTCAGACGGGGACTCAGGACTAACGTCTTCTACGACTGGAACATCTGCTTGTTAGGACGGAAGATCCTTAACCGCCAGCCCCCTAACCACTATGGATCTGTAAACAATGTTTTAGCAAAGGTTTTTAATTGCCTCTGCTTTACTTCTCATTCATCAATCAATAGCGTAATGTTCATTAGTGCTTCTCTTATTACTCGCCTTGTACACGCTGAGTGAGTGACAGACAACCAATCTCCCAGATGTGTTGCTTTCACAGTGGATTTGATATATATAGAAAAAGCTGGAGCAGGTGGGAGGCATGCATAGAAAGCAACAGCACTGTCTTAGAGCCTAATAATGTTTTACCTTAAAGAGAATCTGTATTGTTAAAATCGCACAAAAGTAAACATACCAGTGCGTTAGGGGACATCTCCTATTACCCTCTGTCACAATTTCGCCGCTCCTCGCCGCTTTAAAAGTGGTTAAAAACAGTTTTTAAAAGTGTGTTTATAAACAAACAAAATGACCACCAAAACAGGAAGTAGGTTGATGTACAGTATGTCCACACATAGAAAATACATCCATACACAAGCAGGCTGTATACACCCTTCCTTTTGAATCTCAAGCGATCATTTGTGTGTTTCTTTCCCTCTGCAGCTATCTTCCACTGAAGTGTCAGGCTGTTTCTTACTGCAGAGTGCAGACAGCTCTGCCTGTATGTAATTCCTCAGTATGTGAAAGCCCAGCCAGCTCAGAGGAGGATTTATCCAGCTTGTAAAAGATAATAGAGCAGAGAGAAGCTGCACTAATCTAAATAACACACAGCAGTGTGCAGAGAGGGGCCTGGAGGGGGGAGATGCATCACAGAACCACAACACTGAAGAACTTGGCAGCCTTCCAGACAGGCCGACAAGTCTGACAGGAGAGAGATAAGTTGATTTATTACAGAGATGGTGATAGTAGAACGTGCTGCAGTAAGCCAGAGCACATTAGAATAGATTTTGGAACGTGTAGGATGGAAGAAAACCGGATGAAATTTTTGTTACGGAGTCTCTTTAAATTTGGCCGCAGTGTACACTTAAAGTGTACTTGACCCGAACCTTGGGTTCAAAATCAGATACCAAAAGAGAGGGAAGCCTCTTGATCCGAGGCTTCCCTCGGTGGTCTGCTGCCCACCCGTGTTGCTGATTGCGGCCCCCCAGAACATTAGTGACAAAGTGACTCCTCACCTGCATTCATGGTTGTGCAGTAGACGCTTGAGCACGCCTGTGCATTTGCAGTAGCACGGAGCTACTGTGCTACACGTTACTGTGCAGTAGGGTTCCGTGCTTACGGCACATTCGCGGGCGGGCTCAAGCTTCTAGCGCGCGGCCATGAAATCGGAAGAGGAGCCAATCGGCCACACCGTGAAGTAGGGCCACGCACAGCAACCGGGGGACTGCAGACCATCAAGTGAAGCCTCAATAGGATCCTGAGGCTTCCCTCTCTGCAGGGTAATCACAAATTTTGAACCTTAGCTTCGGTATGGTTTCATTTTAAAGTAAACCTGTGAAGTTAAGGGAGGTGAGATACTTACCTTGGAAGAGGAGGGGGAGAGGGAGCCTCTTAACCCCAGTACAAAAAAAATGTGCTCCCGATAGTAAAATATCAATATTTATTACTGCTATTTTACTATTCAAGTGTAAAAATGATAGTAAAATAGCACTATTAACCCATTAGCAGCTTCAAACAACATTTTTCGTTTGAAAACTGCTGTGAAATGTACACCTGTGCCGGCAAATCTTGTTTGCCTGCCTAGTGCAGCCAACGAGCTGGTGACGGGGAGCAGTTATAGTTACCTGCTCTGGGAAGCTTCTTCGTTTCCTCCACTGGCACCTCTGATCTTCCATCATGTCCTCTGGGTTCCGACCACATCTGATCACATGATATGACATGATCGGGATCCAGGAGACCAAATCTGCGTTACAGCACCACCAGGTGCTGGAAGAGGAGTGATGGAAGAGACTTTTCCATCACCCCTCTTCCACCACCGGATGTGATTGGAACCGAGAAGACATGTCAAGATTACAGAACCCGAAGGCAACACCAGTGATAGATGTAGCAAGGATGACTTCTCCGCAGTGGGAGGGACGAGTACTTAAAGTGAACCTTAAGCCAGAAAAACTCACTAATCCTCTGGTCCCCCGCTGCCAGCTAGCTTCGTTTTTGCCGACAGGCCCGTCAGGACTGGCCACGCGTAGCTTTTTCCGCATTCCCGACTGTAATTAGCGCTATTGCGGTCCGCAGCGCGTACAAAAATACGCGTTGCCGCATATCTACGTGTAGGTAATGCGGCAACGCGTATCTTTGTACGCGTTGCGGTCCGCAATAGCACTAATTACAGACGGGAATGCGGAAAAAGCTACGCGTGGCCAGTCCTGGCGGGCCTGTCGGCAAAAACGAAGCTAGCTGGCAGCGGGGGACCAGAGGATTAGTGAGTGGCTGCGAGGGCACAGGACTGCTGCAGAGGGCTGGCAGAAGCCCCAGGTGAGTAAAACTCATTTTTTTTTCTGGCTTAAGGTTCACTTTAACAAGTTGCATGCAAGCTGTTGCAGGAAACCAACATCCTCCAGTGGTAGACAGGTCATGTGTATGCTCGGTGTGTATTTTATCCCACAAGTGGGGCTTGCACTCTTTTGCAGGTAGGCACTTATCTGTTTTTAAGTAGCGCTGTTCATTTCCTTGCCATGTGCTAATTTAATTCATTTTTGGTCAGCTGCTCCCACTTAACAGCCATGCTTTTGGTGTATATGCAGAGCTTCTGTTTGGGTTCAAGGTGCGTTTGTAGTTTCTGGGGGGGCGCAGCGCACCTCTGATTGGTGGCCATTGGGAGGCGGCCTGGTGTTGCGCTGATCCACCTTTTGCGCAATTTTCAATAGATGTGGCAGTGCCAAGTGATTTCAACATTAAGAAGGAGTATGAGAAGCTGGAGAAGTACCAGAGCCTAAAAAAGATGTGAATTGTAAGCTGGAAATGTGGCGCCAACAAATCCCAGAAGCAATCTCAGAGCTCTCTGTCCAGTGCTTGGAACAGCTAAGATATTGCACAAAACCTTTAAGCCTCCAGGCTTGCAGTAGAGGACCCAAAGCTGAGGAAGAAGGACATATACTATTACAAACCCCTCCCCCCATATCATAATTTAGTGACCTTGTGACCGCCTCCCCAAATACTGGTGACACCCAGTGAGTGGATGCGTATGTTGCCTGTCCTAGAGCCGCTCTATCCTACAGCAGTATGGCTGCTTTCCTGGCGGTTTGAGGCTGTTTCCTGCTGGCATGTGACGTCCGTGTCGTGAGCCGGCATGTCACAAATGGACCAATGCTACAAAGGGCCATGGTGACAACGATGCAGGAGTTAACCCTATAGCGCTCTTATTTTTTTTAGATTTCTTATTTGTTACATTACCTTGCTTCTACTGTAAGTAGTACTGCTGCAATGTGTATTTTTGGCCATTTGTGTCAGAGGCAGAGCCCTTAACCATTACACTTTCCAAACAGTGGCTGGATAGTGTAATGGTTAAGGGCTCTGCCTCTGACACAGGACACCAGTGTTCAAATCTCGGCTCTGCCTGTTCAGTAAGCCAGCACCTATTTCAGTAGGAGATCTTGGGCAAGTCTCCTTAACACTGCTACTGCCTACTGAGTGCGCTCTTGTGGCTGCCTCGCAAGCGCTTTGAGTCCGACAGGAAAAAGGCGCTCTACAAATACTGCAATTATTATTATTATTATTTGACACTAGGGAGGCAGTGTGAGACAATAAAAGGTCTTCTGCTTTTAGTTTCTATATGTTCTGCTAGTAGAGAGAGATCAAAGCATTCCAAGAATTTACAGCACAACAAGTTCTACAGACTAAGGTCAAAAGCGGTGCAGTTATCTAAAACGAGGTAACGCTGTTGAAGATGCTTTACCCCACTGGACATGTAACATCTGTTCCACTGCACACTATGCATTTGTGAGTGGGGCCTTCTTCTCCCCCCTTTCCCCTTCGCCCTAGCCAGCCACCCGCTCATTCAGATGAGCCTGGCGTCTCCTATGTGCTATCACGGCAGATGAATACATTCCTGTGACAGTACGGCAGAGGCGTGTGATAGAATTTTGTGTTAAGCTGGAGAATAGTGGTAATGAAACACTTAAAATGTTACAGTAAGCTTATGGTTTGAAGCGCATTTAGAGTGGTAATCACAACAGCACAGCATTCCCATGTCTACCTTCCTGAGAGACATGGACAACCTGGTTACGTTTCAGTCAGCCAGTGTGCACATAGATACGTGTATCCATACATGCACCACAATCCTCAGCCTTTGTGGAATAAACAGGTAGAAAGACAGACTTCACACCTGAATTATCACTCATTTTAGTCAGTCATTATGAGATGCAAATTATCCATTGATGAGATGTAGATGAGATTGTGCAGAGTTGAATAACCTATTTTTACTGTCTCACTGTGACACTGTGAGGTAATTAGCGCTGTGGCCCTTGCTGCAGAAGAATACCGCTACGCAGTCATCCTTGTTTCTATGATAATAGTTCTTGATGTAACTCCAAATCAAAATTACTGTCTATCTCAACCACTGCATCACGGTCCCACACTGATAACTATTAGGGGCAGTCACACATATATAGGGCTTGATTCACAAAGCGGTGCTAACCTAGTTAGCGCGCCTAAAGACTTTGGGCATGTAAAGTAGGGTGCTAACTAGGTTAGCACCATTTTTAAAATGAACTCGCGCGCAAAGTCCCGCGCGCAAAACTTTGCGTGCGCATAGTGCGGTGCGTGCAAAACGTCAAATCTCGGCCAATGCGCCTATAAGGTCGCATCGGGTACGGCGGGACTTTGCGCACGAGTTCATTTTTACAGTACAGCTCAACAGTGTCTGCCATTTTAACAAATTGCTTGCAAGGATTCACCAGATCATCCTTTAGAGCAGTGTTCCCCAACCCTGTCCTCAAGGCCCACCAACAGTGCATGTTTTGTGGAAATCCACACAGGTAGTTAATAAGCTCTGCTGAGACACTAGTTACCTCACCTGTGATGGTGGTTTTGTATGTACTGTTGGCGTGCCTTGAGGACAGGGTTGGGTAGTCTGACCAGATGTCTTTTTTTCCCCGGACAGGTCCTCACAGGTTTTTGAAATGTCTCCAGTGAAGAGAGCCTAACACAGAGCGAGTCAGAAGAGCCGATTGAAGAGACAGAGAGCCGAACAGCCAAGACTCAGTCCAGTGTTTTCCCCAGATCAGCTGAGCAGTATTGCTGTCCGGATCATGAACGTTTCGGTTCTTTGATCCGGACCTTTTTTGTGAGTCGAATCATCCGGATCATTACAATGAACGAATGATCCGGATGATTCGACTCACAAAAAAGATCCGGATCAAAGATCCAAATTGTTCATGATCCAGACAACACTACTGCAAAGCTGATAGGCTCTGGGGAAAACACTGGACTGAGTCTTGGCTGTTCGGCTCTCTGTCTCTTCAATTGGCTCTTCTGACTCGCTCTGTGTTAGGCTCTCTTCACTGGAGACATTTCAAAAACCTGGGAGGACCTGTCCGGGGAAAAGAGGACATCTGGTCAGCCTAGGGTTGGGGAACTCTGCTTTAGAGTACCTTTAGAGTATAAACCACACAAGCAAGCATCTCACCAGTCCTAGGCTCATTCAGTCCTGCTTGCAATGCCTCACGGATCGATGGCTTCCTCAGGTACACACTGCTCAACCCAGCTGCGCGTCCGCAGCGGGGAGCGGTGATTAGCTCACATGCAAAACAGAGATTCTTCCGGCAGGGAGTTTCGCTGATAGGGAGCTCTCAGATCTCGTCAAAGGTTAAGTCCCGCCCACTGACGCGTTGCGCCTGCCCACCACGGGCTTCATCAGAGTTAATAGTTCTTGATGTGCCTATGTGTCCCCCACCAACTGCATTAACTTCAGAAAACCTTATCCGGCCCCTGGCCCAACCTGCTAAAATTAACGACTCGGACTGCTTCAGATGGATTTAAAATTGGCCAACGCAACCCATTTATTGAATAATAAAATGAACAATAAGCCAAAATCATAAAAATTAATGTAAACATCATACACTTTTAGCAAAAACATGGGGAGGGGCTACGGAGGTCATCCAGGAACAACTAAGTGACACGGCCCGAAAATACGTCCCCCAGCCCATGGTCACCGGCTCTGGGACAGCTGAGCTCTGAAAAATTTACCAGGAAGTCACCACCTGAGGGTGAGTGCCCAACACATGTACTGACCATGTTCTGACCTCCGAAGTCCTGCACAGCTGCTATGACAAAATGAACAGCACCTCTATAACATTAGCCTAACGGACTACCAACTGTTCCACCTGCACATCAAACTACCACTGTTCGTGGGCAAGACCCAGGGGCGTAACAATAGGGGATGCAGCCACTGCACCCACGGGGGGGGGGGGGCCCACTCAGGGTCCTTTTGGGGGGTGAGGGATCGCAGCATGAGGGGAGAGCATTGCACACAGCGGAGAGGGGGGACATCCCCCCTCCCTCACCTCTGGCTCTCCCCTCTTGCATCTATTACTGGCAGCAGCAGCAATACATACCTCCATCCACCACGGAGGTGTCCGATCTGTAAGTACTTCACGCTACTTCCTGTTTAAACAGAATGTAGGGTAAAGTACTTACAGATCGGAACCTCCGGAGGTATGTAGTGCTGCCGCTGCCAGTCGTAGATGCCGGAGGGGGGCGGAGATCCCGAAGTGAGGGAGGGGGGAATGTCCCCCCTCCCCGCAGATGTGCAATCCTTTCCCCTCATGCTGCGACCCCTCCTGCCCCCCCCCCCCAAACGGCCCTGAGCGGGCCCTGGGGGGGCCTTCCAGATTCTTGCAGGGGGGCCCGGTGAATTCTAGTTACGCCCCTGGCAAGACCCAACCAGCCAATGCAATGTGGGGAGGGAGGGATGGGAACAACGCTACCTTCCCCAGGTCTCTAGGTAAGTGCCAGGCTCCTCCCTCAACTCTCCCTAATCCTGCTGCTAAAACTCCTCCCTATCCTACGTTTCACAAAAAAAGCGATATTCATCCCCAGAGGTCTGCCTTAAACTTTGACTCGATGCCAGCCGCTCTGCCTATCCAACCGAGCCTGGGAACGGGAGCGAGGAAGGTAGCCGCGCCAGAAGAGGAGGGAAAAGACACTATTTCACCATATTGCCGCAAACGAGAAAATCTTGACATTTGTATAACAAATGTAATCAGTGGGAGAGAGACATTTCACAAAGCAGACACAACAGCCTCCGACAGCTACTTCACAATCAGCCAGAGCCATGTCGCTGATAAATTCTCCTTCCCTTCAAACGTTCCCCAAGAGCTGAATCGACTCCACTATATTCCTCGAAGGGTTTATGAAAATCTACTGTTATTCTATTTTTTTATTTTTTCCCCCTTCTAAATCTGCAGACGAAACAGACGGAAAATGCCGAAAATTTGCGCTCCATTAAATTAGGATGTGTATTCCGAGACAGCTTATTGAGGACTAGATGAGGGATCGTAACCCATAACACACAACTAGCGGTAATTAAAATTCCAGCGCAGCCAACCAGCCGACTGGCACTCATTTCTCGCGCTGTAATTACCTTTCGGTAGGATGCTACGAAGAAAATAATTGTCAAACCTTCTTAATGATTTGCTGCCAAACTTTTTTTTTATTTTTTTAAAGAATGATGCCATAAAAAACATAAGCACCCTCTAATTTAGTCTTATTTTCCCACTAAACTTGTGAAGTAACTTTTCAGCAGAGGCGGTGTTATTACCCGATGTCTGTCTTTGTGTCGGGCTGCCACATACATAGGCAAAAACGCAGGGGGGGATTACAGCTGCCTAGAATTCCCCCTCAGACCAGGGCCGGTGCAGTGTCTGGGGACAGGCACAAGTTGAGGCACTAGAATGTGTGCTGCTGCCTGCACCATGTGGTGCCCCAACCCTATTTCTTTATCTGCTACAGTTGACTTTGGATGTAGCAACAGTGTGTGTACAGAGCATGGAGCAGCAGCGTGTGTAGAGAGCATGGAGCAGCAGTGTGTGTACAGAGCATGGAGTAGCAGCGTGTGTAGAGACAGGGATGGATCTTGGGGGGGGCAGGAGGGTATGTTGCCCCAGGCGCAGTTTGTTGAATTCTTAAAAAGGCGGCAAAATGAATGGTAGTTTAGGCGCCAAAACCTGACCTTGCCCCAGGCGCAACTTGGTCTTGATCCATCCCTGTGTAGAGAGCATGGAGCAGCAGTGTGTGTACAGAGCGTGGAGCAGCAGTGTGTGTAGAGAGCATGGAGCAGCAGTGTGTGTACAGAGCATGGAGCAACAGTGTGTGTACAGAGCATGGAGCAGCAGTGTGTGTACAGAGCATGGAGCAACAGTGTGTGTACAGAGCATGGAGCAGCAGTGTGTGTACAGAGCATGGAGCAGCAGTGTGTGTACAGAGCATGGAACAGCAGTGTGTGTACAGAGCATGGAGCAGCAGTGTGTGTACAGAGCATGGAGCAACAGTGTGTGTACAGAGCATGGAGCAGCAGTGTGTGTACAGAGCATGGAGCAGCAGTGTGTGTACAGAGCATGGAACAACAGTGTGTGTACAGAGCATGGAGCAGCAGTGTGTGTACAGAGCATGGAGCAGCAGTGTGTGTACAGAGCATGGAGCAACAGTGTGTGTACAGAGCATGGAGCAGCAGTGTGTGTACAGAGCATGGAGCAGCAGTGTGTGTACAGAGCATGGAGCAGCAGTGTGTGTACAGAGCATGGAGCAGCAGTGTGTGTACAGAGCATGGAGCAGCAGTGTGTGTACAGAGCATGGAGCAGCAGTGTGTGTACAGAGCATGGAGCAGCAGTGTGTGTAGAGAGCATGGAACAGCAGTGTGTGTATAGAGCATGGAGCAGCAGCAGTGTGTACAGCGCATGGAGCAGCAGTGTGTACAGTGCATGGAGCAGCAGCGTGTGTACAGAGCATGGAGCAGCAGCGTGTGTACAGAGCATGGAGCAGCTCTGGGGAACTTAACAGAGCACAGAATCAGGTATGAGCACAGCCCTGTACCCTACTGTGTGATGCTTCGCTACCCCCTTCATTACCAATATCAACTGTCCTCATTATTATCTGTATCCACACTGCTCCAGATCCCTTGTCTGTGGGTTGGTCAGTCGTGAAATTGCATTATGTGAACCAATCATGATGTCCTACCATATTATTATACTGTATTGTGCGTCGCTGAGGGAGACCTTGTAGGAATCCCCCCTTAAAAATCCTGGGTTTGCCCCTGACATACCTGCTGAGACACAAAATCATATTTGAAGCAAGTGGACCGGCCTCAGAAGCTGATTGGCTGGGAGAAGAGGAAGGGTGTGTCAAATTTAAAGGATAAGTGACTTGACAACATAAATTATTGAAACTCAGAGTGCTCTATTCTTTTCTTTAACAGCAGAGCTGGGACAAGGTTCTCCAGCACCCGAGGCTGAGACACGAAAGTGCGCCCCTCCATCCTTCCCACTCCAGCCGTCACACACTGATTGCTATTAGACTAAGAGGCGCCCCCCCCCCCCCCCCACACACACACACACACACACACCTTAATCTCTAGTTATCTGGCTTGCTGTCACTGCCATGTATCCCCTTTTCTAATTTCTCTCTGCTTCAAACACATTAGGGGCAGGGCAAGTAACAATTGGGCCCTAGGGCAAAATTAGCCTGAGGGCCCCCCTACAGACACTCTCCTGACCAAAAAGCATCATTAGGGGCCCTTTGTTGCAGCCACATTTCCCACCTGGGCCCCTGAGCTGGCTGCTGACCCTCCCCCAATCACCTCCCAACTTAACTGTGTTCCCTGGACCTCTGCAGTGTCTATGTCAGTGTAGTGTCTCACCTGCCCGCCAGCACAGATGAGACGCTACTCTGCCAAATACTCTGCAGAGTCCCTGGGGAGCAACAGTTAAGATGGGAGAGGGACACCTTGGGGGCCCCTACAGGCTCTGGGGCCCTGGGGCAATTGCCCATTTTTTCCTATGGTAGCTCCGGCCCTGAATAGGGGAATGATAGCTGAATGAGTTGTGTGCTCCCTCCTACACTGCACCCTGAGGCTGGAGCCTCTCTCGCCTCTGCCTCGCCCAGACCTGTTTAACAGACAACATAAGTTGGCACCAATCGGCTATCAGATCAATAATTTAAAGAGGAACTGTAACCAAGGATTGAACTTCATCCCAATCACTAGCTGATACCCCCTTCCCCATGAGAAATATTTACCTTTGCCCAAGGTCTCCTCACTGAATAGGTGCTGGTTTACTGAACAGGAAGAGCTGAGATTTGAACCCTGGTCTGCTGTGTCAGAGGCAGGACCCTTAACCAGGCGCACTATCCAGTGTTGATCATAATCTGCTTATTATGATTACACAACATCTTTCATACATTTTAGCAACTACGGCTATATGTTATTACAATTTGGACATTGAATTGATTTTGTGTAATCCATTTTTTTCTGTAATTTCACGTAATTTTAACAAACCATAATTCTGTGCAGGTTTAAGCTGTTCATTGCAAAGCCCCCAAACCACCACATTTGCTACATATGTTAATGGGAATAGTAGGAATAAGTCAAAAGAATACATTTTCAAAAAGACCTTGCAGTTTTTGAGAAAATCAATGTTAAAAAGGCAAAGGAAGAATGTTTTTTAAACTCAGATAAAAACTTTTTTTTTCTTTTTTTTACTTGATCCCACTATTCTCCTTAAAGCGGACCCAAACCAAACATTTTTTTAATTCAAAATATTTAGTTGCACCACTCTGACACATTCAAAGATCAATAAACACTCCTTCAAGCCTATAAGCATTTCAGTGCATGCTTTTCACCCTTCTCCTTTCATAACTAGGGTTATACAGGTGGCAGCCATTACTTCTGAGCTTAGTAGGAGGTTTTAGATGATGGGTGTGTTTGTCATCAGCTACCCTCCCTCACAGGGGCGTCGTCCATGTGAAATCTCACACAAGCTGAGATTACCTCCCCTGTGACATCACTAGTAGCAGCCTGTGTTTTGTTTTTGTTTTTTTTATCTCCTCCACCAGTCTGCCGGATTCTGTCCCGGCAATATGAAAGAAAGGGAGGGGTTCCTCCAATCAATGTAAAATATTTTATATTTGTCATCATGCAGCTGAAAAAAGGCTGCTATTTATCATTATAATTAGATTTTATTTCTGAAATCTTGTATTTTTAATTTGGGTCCACTTTAACATATGTAGCAATTTTGGTGACATTAGGATGTATGGGGACTTTGATATTAACTGCTAGAGTCAGCACAAAATTGTGCAAAATTTTGAAATTTATGATTATTTTTAAATACAAAATTACGAACGTCTCCAAAATTTTGCTTTATGATTTTGCATCGTATTTGCAAATAAGTGAAATTCGAGCTCATCTCTATTGATTAGTTGGGAAAATATCACTAAGGAGAAAAGGTAACTTGAATAAGGCTCTTGTTGCTCTTTTTTCATGATCTTTTTGTAATGTTAACATTATCAGTTATTAGAGACAGGAATATCAGTAGTAAGTGGGTTTGAGCCATAAACACCAGCATGGAGTCAGTTTGTTCCATCTCTGTGCTGTGCAGATATTACTGTGCTATCTCGTACATATTTGTTAATGTCATAATATATTATGTGGCTTGCTAAACATACATTATATCAATATTTTGCTGCTCAGATGAAGATGGCGGCTGTCTGATCAATGGTCTTTTACATGTTTGCATCGATCTTTATTAGAGATGGGAGGACTTCTCACCATGTACTGTTTGAATTAATTTGTTGCTTGTTTAAATCTTTTACATTGCGACTGTCAGTAGTTGGAGTCGGGTTACTTTGTATTAAAGTGTAACTCTGATCACAAAATGACAGCAACATAACTTTCCGTGGGTGCAGACTGAAATCTAAATTATTATTAATTTGTTCTAAGGGTCTAAAATGTTGATCCTTTAACTTCTGTATTAGTCTACCTGACACAACTTGGTGGCTTTGCTCCTTTAGAAAAAATCAGGTCAGAGGGATGCTCTGTTAGCTTCACCTGTGACTATTCTATCTTGTCTAATCAGCTTTCTATGCCTCTTATCTGCTGTGCCTGGGAGCTTGCAGAAAAAAGTGTGGTCACCTAGGAGGCAGAGAGGAAATATACCACTTCCACACAGACATTTTTCAAGCTCTGCTGAGATCATCCAGTTGTGATTTTGGAAAGGCTAAATGAATCAGGGATTCACATACTACTGTATTTCCTGCTCTTTTTTAGGGATTCAAGGGCCATTTCCTGCTCTGTTTTAGGGATTCACAAGTTACAGTATCTCTTTCTCTGTTTTCTGATTCACATGTCATTTCCTGCTCTGTTTTAGGGATTCACGTCATTTCCTGCTCTGTTTTAGGGATTCAGATGCCATTTCCTGCTCTGTTTTAGGGATTCACGTCATTTCCTGCTCTGTTTTAGGGATTCAGATGCCATTTCCTGCTCTGTTTTAGGGATTCACGTCATTTCCTGCTCTGTTTTAGGGATTCAGATGCCATTTCCTGCTCTGTTTTAGGGATTCAGATGCGATTTCCTGCTCTGTTTTATGGATTCACATGCCATTTCCTGCTCTGTTTTAGGGATTTACATGTAATTTCCTGCTCTGTTTTAGGGATTTACATGTCATTTCCTGCTTTGTTTTAGGGATTCATGTGTCATTTCCTGCTCTGTTTTAGGGATTTAGATGTCATTTCCTGTTTTAGGGATTCACGTGTCATTTCCTGCTCTGTTTTAGGCATTCACATGTCATTTCCTGTTCTGTTTTAGGGATTCACATCATATTCTCTGTTTTAAAGCAGGATTAAACTTTCTGTATAATGAATTAAATAAAAAACATTTAATTTGACACCCTCGCAATAAAACTACTTTACCTGTGGCACCTTTTTCTGTGTCCGAAGCCTGGCACCATGGTAAATACTTTACATCAAATTTATCTTGAGTGAGCGTCCATCTTAAAGTGAACCTGAGATGGTTCATTGTGCCTAATTTATACTTGCTTGGGGCTTCCTCCAGCCCCAAGAGGACCATGGGCTCCCTCGCTATCCTGCCCAGTCACTCCATTGTCCCAAGTTCGCTTCTGGTAGCTTTTTCAGGTGTGGTGGTCTGCGCAAGCCTGGCTGTACGCACCTGCCCGTCGCCTTCCTGCAATTTGGGAGCCTTCTACTCTTAAATGAGTTCTGTACAGGCCCAGGAACTCTCCCGGCCGTGGGAGGACGGAGGGGTACGTGTCCTGACTGACCTTTAGAAAATATCGGGTCAGAGGGATGCTTTGTTAGCTTCACCTGTGACTATTCTATCTTGTCTAATCAGCTTTCTATGCCTCTTATCTGCTGTGCCTGGGAACAGGCTCAGACAGGTGCATGCTCCTGAGTGCGCCACATCATCGGCATCGGTCACTAAGGGACTACAGGTTCAAACAGGTGCATGCTCCTGTGTGTTACATCATCGGCATCGGTCACTAAGAGACTGCAGGTTCAGACAGGTGCATGCTCCTGAGTGCGCCACATCATCGGCATCGGTCACTAAGGGACTACAGGTTCAAACAGGTGCATGCTCCTATGTGTTACATCATCGGCATCGGTCACTAAGAGACTGCAGGTTCAAACAGGTGCATGCTCCTGTGTGTTACATGATCGGCATCGGTCACTAAGAGACTGCAGGTTCAGACAGGTGCATGCTCCTGAGTGCGCCACATCATCGGCATCGGTCACTAAGGGACTACAGGTTCAAACAGGTGCATGCTCCTATGTGTTACATCATCGGCATCGGTCACTAAGAGACTGCAGGTTCAGACAGGTGCATGCTCCTGAGTGCACCACATCATCGGCATCGGTCACTAAGGGACTACAGGTTCAAACAGGTGCATGCTCCTATGTGTTACACCATCGGCATCGGTCACTAAGAGACTGCAGGTTCAGACAGGTGCATGCTCCTGAGTGTGTCACATCATCGGCATCGGTCACTGAGGGACTGCAAGTTCAGGCAGGTGCTCTGCATCGGTCACTAAGGGACTGCAGGGTCAGACAGGTGCATGCTCCTGAGTGTGCAGCATCATCAGCATTGGTCACTAAGGGACTGCAGGCTCAGACAGGTGCATGCTTCTTAGTGTGCAGCATCATCAACATTGGTCAATAAGGGACTGCAGGGTCAGACAGGTGCATGCTCCTGAGTGTGCAGCATCATCAGCATTGGTCACTAAGGGACTGCAGGCTCAGACAGGTGCATGCTCCTTAGTGTGCAGCATCATCAGAATTGGTCACTAAGGGACTGCAGGCTCAGACAGGTGCATGCTCCTTAGTGTGCAGCATCATCAACATTGGTCACTAAGGGACTGCAGGTTCGGACAGGTGCATGCTCCTGAGTGTGCAATCATTATTTACTGGGAGGGAGGGGAATAGTTATATACATTTGACTCAATGCTGATTTATGATTGATTTATGATTTTAAAAGCAGTGTTTAATCCCGCTTTAAGAATTCATGCAGTATTTTTATTCATTATCGCCGTGCATTAGGAGATGAAGCCAGCTGTGATACAATTAGCAATTCTTATTATGCTGACATGCAAAGCACATTGCTTTCATTTTACCCTCAAAAAAAATGAATACAGAAGCATATAAAAAAATGTGCAATGGTTAGTTATTCATTTTTGTTAACTAATGTGAATATTAACAATTGTGTGTATAGTCCTAATTCTGCAGGGCCGGCGCTACCATAGAGGCAAAGGAGGCAGCTGCCCCAGGGCCCCAAAGCCTGTAGGGGCCCCCAGTGGCTACAAGAGGAAAAAAAATTCTAATCGACCTTAAAGAGACTCTGTAACAAATTGTTTATCTTTATTTCTTCTATGCTATAAGTTCCTATGCCTTTTCTAATGTGGTCTGGCTTACTGCAGCTTTTCCTAATTGCACAGTAGCTGTGTTATCTCTGTTATATGATCTAATCTTCTCTCTATAGTCGGCACAGTCAGGCTGAGGCAGTCAGACTGGAATGTGCAGGGCTGCTTGTGATTAGCTAGAAGCTGTACACACCCCCTGCAGGCTCTGTGTGACTAACACACTCTGCTTAGCTGAGCCTATTAGAAGCTGGTTAGTTTGTTTGTAAACACTGCCTAAAACTGGCAATTACAAGCCAGGTTTGCAGCAGAGAATGGCAGAAACAGCACAGAGGGGACCAGGAGCACATAATGAATAGAATGGTATGCTTTTTATTGTAAGAATTTCAGAGTACAGATTCTCTTTAAAGTTTTTGAGAAAATCGATTTTAAAGTTTCAAAGGAAAAAAAAATACACATTTAAAAACCAGCCGACTTTAATGGTTAATAGCAAATCCACCTTAAATTCTAGAAACCTTAAATTTGCAGGATATGTTAAGGAGATCATTGGGAATAAGAGGAAAAAACAATTTTTCAAAAAGACCTTATAGTTTTTGAGAAAATCGATTTTAAAGTTTCGAAGGAAAAAAGTATACTTTTAAATGCGGTAAATGTCACTTTTAATACCTAACGGTAGTGTAATTTTACATGTATCAAAAGAAAGAGCAATACATTTCCTGACGAGGTTTCCAGGGGGTCCATACGCAGCTGCAGCGCTTTGGCCAGGGATCGCTATACAGCCGCAATATGGCTGTATGAAGATCCCTGGCATATTTTTCCTATTTTCCCAATTTTTCTTTTTATGTTTAGAGTGTGGGAATTTTTTTTTTTTAAATTATGTGGGGTCCCCCCTCCTGAAACTTTTTAACCCCTTGTCCCCCATGCAGGCTGGGGTAGCCAGAATGTGGAGCCCCGACCAATTGGGGCTTCAAACCCTGACTATACCAGCTGCAAAAAAGGTCCCTTAATGCCAATTTTTGCTCCGGGGTATCTGTTGGGGGGCCCCCCAGGTTTATTTTGCCCTGGGGCCCCATTGTTGCTTAAACCGGCCCTGTAATTCTGAATAGGACTTTCCAGGAATCCCATTGTCTTATTTTGTATTTAAAAGAAAAAAGAAAAAAAATGTCATCTATATACTTGTATTCTGCATAGGGTAAGGACTAGACTAGAGAGGGGCTGTATATTGCAGGCGTCTATTAATTTGGGTACATTGTGTTTTCAATAGTTTGAATATTGGTACTACTATTGGCCTCCTTGCTGTATGCCTTAAAGAGACACTGAAGTGAAAAAAATTATGATATAATGAATTGGTTGTGTAATACGGATAATTACTAGAACATTAGTTGCAAAGAAAATAGTCTCATATTTTTATTTTCAGTTATATAGTTTTTTTTATAACATTACATCATTCTCTATTATTTGCAGTTTACTCACTGCTCAGCATTCTAAATTATTTTACAGAGCAGGCTAGTGAACTTTTGAACCCTTCTCTGCAGAGAAAAATAAGATACAGTGCCAGACACTTGAGATAATAAGCTTCAGAAGACAGAGCTCTCTGCCACTTTGAAAGTCGTGCAGCTCAATGGCTCTTCTGCAAAGATAACAACTGGAGTGTCTTAACTCTTCCTGTACTGAAAACAATATTAGACTTATATCTCTGCTCCTAATGTTTTATATCTTAGCTGTACTACACATTAGAGTTGGGCCGAACGGTTCGCCGGCGAACGGGGTTCGCGCGAACTTAGGTGGTTCGCGTGCGGGTACCGCACGCGAACCTTTTGCGGAAGAAGTTCGGTTCGCCCCATAATGCACCTGAGGGTCAACTTTGACCCTCTACATCACAGTCAGCAGGCCCAGTGTAGCCAATTAGGCTACACTAGCCCCTGGAGCCCCACCCCCCCTTATATAAGGCAGGCAGCGGCGGCCATTACGGCCACTCGTGTGCCTGCATTAGTCAGAGTAGGGCGAGCTGCTGCAGACTGTCTCTCAGGGAAAGATTAGTTAGGCTTAACTTCTTCCTGGCTGCATACCTGTTCTGTTCAGTGAGCCCTCAGCCCACTGCATACCTGTACTGTGATCCTGCCACTGCATAGCTGTTCAGTGATCCTGCCACAGCATACCTGTTCTGTTCAGTGAGCCCTCAGCCCACTGCATACCTGTACTGTGATCCTGCCACTGCATACCTGTTCAGTGATCCTGCCACAGCATACCTGTTCTGTTCAGTGAGCCCTCAGCCCACTGCATACCTGTACTGTGATCCTGCCACTGCATAGCTGTTCAGTGATCCTGCCACAGCATACCTGTTCTGTTCAGTGAGCCCTCAGCCCACTGCATACCTGTACTGTGATCCTGCCACTGCATACCTGTTCAGTGATCCTGCCACAGCATACCTGTTCTGTTCAGTGAGCTCTCAGCCCACTGCATACCTGTACTGTGATCCTGCCACTGCATACCTGTTCAGTGATCCTGCCACAGCATACCTGTTCTGTTCAGTGAGCCCTCAGCCCACTGCATACCTGTACTGTGATCCTGCCACTGCATACCTGTTCAGTGATCCTGCCACAGCATACCTGTTCTGTTCAGTGAGCCCTCAGCCCACTGCATACCTGTACTGTGATCCTGCCACTGCATAGCTGTTCAGTGATCCTGCCACAGCATACCTGTTCTGTTCAGTGAGCCCTCAGCCCACTGCATACCTGTACTGTGATCCTGCCACTGCATAGCTGTTCAGTGATCCTGCCACAGCATACCTGTTCTGTTCAGTGAGCCCTCAGCCCACTGCATACCTGTACTGTGATCCTGCCACTGCATACCTGTTCAGTGATCCTGCCACAGCATACCTGTTCTGTTCAGTGAGCTCTCAGCCCACTGCATACCTGTACTGTGATCCTGCCACTGCATACCTGTTCAGTGATCCTGCCACAGCATACCTGTTCTGTTCAGTGAGCCCTCAGCCCACTGCATACCTGTACTGTGATCCTGCCACTGCATACCTGTTCAGTGATCCTGCCACAGCATACCTGTTCTGTTCAGTGAGCCCTCAGCCCACTGCATACCTGTACTGTGATCCTGCCACTGCATAGCTGTTCAGTGATCCTGCCACAGCATACCTGTTCTGTTCAGTGAGCCCTCAGCCCACTGCATACCTGTACTGTGATCCTGCCACTGCATAGCTGTTCAGTGATCCTGCCACAGCATACCTGTTCTGTTCAGTGAGCCCCCAGCCCACTGCATACCTGTACTGTGATCCTGCCACTGCATACCTGTTCAGTGATCCTGCCACAGCATACCTGTTCTGTTCAGTGAGCCCCCAGCCCACTGCATACCTGTACTGTGATCCTGCCACTGCATACCTGTTCAGTGATCCTGCCACAGCATACCTGTTCTGTTCAGTGAGCCCTCAGCCCACTGCATACCTGTACTGTGATCCTGCCACTGCATACCTGTTCAGTGATCCTGCCACAGCATACCTGTTCTGTTCAGTGAGCCCCCAGCCCACTGCATACCTGTACTGTGATCCTGCCACTGCATACCTGTTCAGTGATCCTGCCACAGCATACCTGTTCTGTTCAGTGAGCCCTCAGCCCACTGCATACCTGTACTGTGATCCTGCCACTGCATAGCTGTTCAGTGATCCTGCCACAGCATACCTGTTCTGTTCAGTGAGCCCTCAGCCCACTGCATACCTGTACTGTGATCCTGCCACTGCATACCTGTTCAGTGATCCTGCCACAGCATACCTGTTCTGTTCAGTGAGCCCTCAGCCCACTGCATACCTGTACTGTGATCCTGCCACTGCATAGCTGTTCAGTGATCCTGCCACAGCATACCTGTTCTGTTCAGTGAGCCCTCAGCCCACTGCATACCTGTACTGTGATCCTGCCACTGCATACCTGTTCAGTGATCCTGCCACAGCATACCTGTTCTGTTCAGTGAGCCCTCAGCCCACTGCATACCTGTACTGTGATCCTGCCACTGCATAGCTGTTCAGTGATCCTGCCACAGCATACCTGTTCTGTTCAGTGAGCCCTCAGCCCACTGCATACCTGTACTGTGATCCTGCCACTGCATACCTGTTCAGTGATCCCGCCACTGTATACCTGTTCTGTGAACCCGCCACTGTATACCTGTTCTGTTCAGTGGACCCGCCACTGTATACCTGTTCTGTGAACCCGCCACTGTATACCTGTTCTGTTCAGTGGACCCGCCACTGTATACCTGTTCTGTGAACCCGCCACTGTATACCTGTTCTGTTCAGTGGACCTGCCACTGTATACCTGTTTAGTGAACACGCCACTGCATACCTGTTGTGTTCAGTGAACCTGCCACTGCATACCTGTTCTGTGAACCCGCCACTGTATACCTGTTCTGTTCAGTGGACCCGCCACTGTATACCTGTTCTGTTCAGTGGACCTGCCACTGTATACCTGTTTAGTGAACACGCCACTGCATACCTGTTGTGTTCAGTGAACCTGCCACTGCATACCTGTTCTGTGAACCCGCCACTGTATACCTGTTCTGTTCAGTGGACCCGCCACTGTATACCTGTTCTGTGAACCCGCCACTGTATACCTGTTCTGTTCAGTGGACCTGCCACTGTATACCTGTTTAGTGAACACGCCACTGCATACCTGTTGTGTTCAGTGAACCTGCCACTGCATACCTGTTCTGTGAACCCGCCACTGTATACCTGTTCTGTTCAGTGGACCCGCCACTGTATACCTGTTCTGTGAACCCGCCACTGTATACCTGTTCTGTTCAGTGGACCCGCCACTGTATACCTGTTCTGTGAACCCGCCACTGTATACCTGTTCTGTTCAGTGGACCTGCCACTGTATACCTGTTTAGTGAACACGCCACTGCATACCTGTTGTGTTCAGTGAACCTGCCACTGCATACCTGTTCTGTGAACCCGCCACTGTATACCTGTTCTGTTCAGTGGACCCGCCACTGTATACCTGTTCTGTTCAGTGGACCTGCCACTGTATACCTGTTCTGTTCAGTGGACCTGCCACTGTATACCTGTTTAGTGAACACGCCACTGCATACCTGTTGTGTTCAGTGAACCCGCCACTGTATACCTGTACTGTTCAGTGAACCCACCGCATCAGTGCGCATACCTGTGCAGTTAAGTGAACCCACCTACCTACGTGAGTGCACGCAGTGTGATATACCACTCCGTGCATACCCGATATGGACAAAACAGGTAGAGGAAGAGGAAGAGGTAGTGGCAGAGGCAGAGGAAGGCCACCCGGCAGGTCTGCGCGAGGTCGTGTAAATGTAATTTCGTGTGGACCTGGCCCACAGTACAGTGCTCGGAAGAAGGCACGTCCCATCACCTCCCAAGATTGTCAGGACGTGGTTGAGTATTTAGCGACACAGAACACCTCATCTTGCTCAGCCACCAGCGCTACTACTAGCACCACTTCCGCTGCATTTGACACTTCGCAAGAATTATTTAGTGGTGGTGAAATCACTGATGCACAGCCATTGTTACAGCCAGATGAATTTTCACCAGCTCATATGTCTGCGTTACGCGACAACACTATGGATGTAACGTGTAAGGAGGATGAAGGACCTACACATTTGGATTTTTCTGAGGCAAGCGAAGCTGGGCAGGATGATTACGATGATGACGATGATAGGGATCCTCTGTATGTTCCCAATAGAGGAGATGAAGAGGGGGACAGTTCAGAGGGGGAGTCAGAGAGTAGTAGGAGGATAGAAGTTGCTGAAAGAAGCTGGGGCAGCTCTTCGTCAGAAACAGCTGGTGGCAGAGTCCGGCACCATGTATCGCCAGATTCGCCACCTATGTACAGCCAGCCAACTTGCCCTTCAGCATCAGCTGCTGAGGTCCCCATAGTGCCCACATCCCAGGGTGGCTCAGCGGTGTGGAAATTTTTTAATGTGTGTGCCTCAGATCGGACCAAAGCCATCTGTTCGCTCTGCCAACAAAAATTGAGCCGTGGAAAGGCCAACACTCACGTAGGGACAAGTGCCTTACGAAGGCACCTGCAGAAAAGGCACAAACAGCAATGGGATGGCCACCTGAGCAAAAGCAGCAGCAGCACACAAAAGCAAAGTCACCCTCCTTCTCCTCTTCCTCCTTCAGGTGCATCATCTGCTTATGCCGCTCTCTCCCTTGCACCTTCACAGGCACCCTCCTCCACTCCGCCTCTGCCCTTGAGCGGTTCCTGCTCCTCTGCCCACAGCAGCAGTCAGGTGTCCGTGAAGGAAATGTTTGAGCGGAAGAAGCCACTTTTGGCCAGTCACCCCCTTGCCCGGCGTCTGACAGCTGGCGTGGCGGAACTGTTAGCTCGCCAGCTGTTACCATACCGGCTGGTGGACTCTGAGGCCTTCCGTAAATTTGTGGCCATCGGAACACCGCAGTGGAAGATGCCAGGCCGCACTTATTTTTCCAGAAAGGCCATACCCCAACTGCACCGTGAAGTTGAGAGGCAAGTGGTGTCATCTCTTGCGAAGAGCGTTGGGTCAAGGGTACACCTGACCACGGATGCCTGGTCTGCCAAGCACGGGCAGGGCCGCTACATTACCTACACAGCCCATTGGGTGAACCTGGTGGTGAACGATGGCAAGCAGAAAGCGGCGGACCAAATTGTGACACCTCCACGGCTTGCAGGCAGGCCTCCTGCCACCTCCTCTCCTCCTGCTACATGCTCTTCGCTGTCCTCCTCCTCCTCCTTGGCTGAGTGGCAGTTCTCCTCTCCAGCTACACAGCCCCAGCTCCGCAGGGCCTATGCTGCATGCCAGGTACGACGGTGTCACGCCATCTTAGACATGGCTTGTCTCAAAGCGGAGAGTCACACTGGAGCAGCTCTCCTGGCTGCTCTTAAGAAACAGGTGGATGAGTGGCTGACCCCGCACCACCTGGAGATAGGCAACGTGGTGTGCGACAACGGCAGCAATCTGCTTGCCGCTTTGCATATGGGGAAGCTGACACACATACCCTGCATGGCACATGTCATGAATCTGGTGGTTCAAAGATTTGTGGCAAAGTACCCTGGCTTAGCGGATGTCCTGAAGCAGGCCAGGAAGTTCTGTGGGCATTTGAGGCGCTCTTACACAGCCATGGCACGATTTGCAGAAATTCAGCGTAAAAACAACATGCCGGTGAGACGCCTCATTTGCGATAGCCCCACTCGCTGGAACTCGACCCTCCTCATGTTCTCCCGCCTGCTAGAACAGAAGAAAGCCGTCACCCAGTACCTCTACAACTGGAGTAGAACGAAACAGTCTGGGAAGATGGGGATGTTCTGGCCCGACAACTGGACAATGATGAAAAATGCATGCAGGCTCATGCGGCCGTTTGAGGAGGTGACCAACCTGGTGAGCCGCAGTGAGGGCACCATCAGCGACTTAATTCCCTACGCGTACTTCTTGGAGCGTGCTGTGCGTAGAGTGGCGGATGAAGCTGCGAATGAGCGTGACCAGGAACCGTTACGGCAGGAACAGGCATGGGACCAATTTTCATCAGACCCAGCTGTTTCCTCAACACCTGCGGCAGCACAGAGGGGGGAGGAGGAGGAAGAAGAGAGGTCATGTGCAGAAGATGAGTCAGACTCAGAGGATGATGAGCAAGGTGTTTCTTTGGGGGAGGAGGAGGAGGAGGAGGGGACAGTGGCAGGAGAACAACCGCAGCAGGCGTCGCAGGGGGCTTGTGCTGCGCAACCTTCCCGTGGTATTGTTCGCGGCTGGGGGGAGGAGGTTGACTTACCTGACGTCACTGAGGAAGAGCAAGAGGAGATGGAGGGTACTGGATCCGACTTTGTGCAGATGTCGTCTTTTATGCTGTCCTGCCTGTTGAGGGACCCCCGTATAAAAAACCTCAAGGGGAATGAGCTGTACTGGGTGGCCACACTACTAGACCCTCGGTACAGGCACAAAGTGGCGGACCTGTTACCAACTCACCGGAAGGTGGAAAGGATGCAGCACATGCAGAACCAGCTGTCAACTATGCTTTACAATGCCTTTAAGGGTGATGTGACGGCACAACGCCAGCAAGGTACCACTGCCACTAATCCTCCTCCCGTGTCCACGCAGTCAAAGACAGGACGCTCCAGCGATCTCATGGTGATGTCGGACATGCGGACGTTCTTTAGTCCAACGCCTCGCCGTAGCCCTTCCGGATCCACCCTCCACCAACGCCTGGAACGGCAGGTAGCCGACTACCTGGCCTTAAGTGTGGATGTAGACACTGCTGTGAACAGCGATGAGGAACCCTTGAACTACTGGGTGCGCAGGCTTGACCTGTGGCCAGAGCTGTCCCAATTTGCCATCCAACTTCTCTCCTGCCCTGCCGCAAGCGTCCTCTCAGAAAGGACCTTCAGCGCAGCTGGAGGCATTGTCACAGAGAAGAGAAGTCGCCTAAGTCACAAAAGTGTTAAGTACCTCACCTTTATAAAAATGAATGAGGCATGGATCCCGGAGGGCTGCTGCCCGCCCCAAGACTAAGTCAGTCCCCGCACATACAGCATCTCTGCCTGCACGCCGTGTGACTGGCTGCCTGGCCTGCCCCAAGAAGACTAAGTCGCTCCCAGTCCCTCCACACAGCATGTCTGCCTGCAGGCCGCTTCACTACCTTCTCCGCCACCACCAACAGGGTCCGGGACTCCAGGCGGATTGCTGAATTTTTTAGGCCGCTGCTAGCAGCGGCCGCTGTAATAATTTTTCGGGTGCGTGTACATGACTGCCTAATTTTTCTGGCTGCACTGCGGGCAGCTGCAACAACAAAAGAAAAGGCATGAACATGCGCCCATTCCCCTTCGTGATCATTACCTTGCCGTGGTGAAGGGGCTTGCGTATCACAATGGAGCAATGACCGGCGCCTAGATGAGTGTCTCGGGGGGCACACCCACGATAATAAGGTCGTTGCCTCATTGTGGTCAGACCAAATTTGATCAGCTGGACAGTCACTGTTCTGTCATTCAGCTACATCAGCCAGGTGACTGACCATATGGGCTGTAAAGCCACCAAAACCTGCACTCTCGCCATGGTGCGCACCAGTCCAGCACGGCCGTCACTACACAAACAGCTGTTTGCGGTGCGTTACACGATGAGTTTGGTGCGTCAGTGTGAAGCAGTACCTTAATTACACTTCCTGATTGATGTATACACATGCAAGATGTTTGAAAGCACTTTAGGCCTGTCATTTAACATTCAATGTGATTTCTGCCCTTAAAACGCTGCTTTGCGTCAAATCCAGATTTTTCCCGGGGACTTTTGGCATGTATCCCACTCCGCCATCCCCCCCTCCAGGTGTTAGACCCCTTGAAACATCTTTTCCATCACTTTTGTGGCCAGCATAATTAATTTTTTTTTTCAAAGTTCGCATCCCCATTGAAGTCTATTGCGGTTCGCGAACTTTAACGCGAACCGAACCTTTCGCGAAAGTTCGCGAACCCGGTTCGCGAACCGAAAATCGGAGGTTCGGCCCAACTCTACTACACATACAAATCATTATATCATAATTTTTTTTTCTCTTCAGTGTCTCTTTAAACTAAACCTCCCCCCACCTAGGGCTAACATGAATCGGAAACTGGAAAATTGGGCACTTAGTGGCTAATGGACAGTTTGGGCACCCCATAGGCGCTAATGCAAATATCAGCTATTAGGCGCCCAAAGCAATACATTTGGGCATGCGATAATTATCTTTTTGAAAATTACAACATTATAGTTTTTGAAATGTTTGATCGCTTTCAAAATTAGAACATTATAGTTTTTGACATTTTTAATTTTTGTATTTACAAATTATTAATTTTTGAAAATTGTTTTTAAATGTATTGTTTTGAACCTTATAAGGTGAGAAAGCATCAGGATGGGGAGTTTTAGGGTTAAGTGTCAGGAGGGGGGTTTTAGGGTTAGGCGTCAGGAGGGGGGGTTTAGGGTTAGGTGACAAGAAGGAGTGTTTTAGGGTTAGGTGTGAGGAAGGGGGGTTTTAGGGTTAGGTGACGACAAGGGGGGGGGGGTTAAGTGTCAGGAAAGGGGGTTTTAGGGTTAGGTGTCAGGAGGGGGGGGGTTTAGAGTTAGGCGTCAGGAAAGGGGGTTTTAGGGTCAGGAAGGGGGGTTTTAGGGTTAGGTGTCAGGAGGGGGGTTTTAGGGTCAGGCGTCAGGAAGAGGGGTTTTAGGCTCAGGTGTCAGTAGGGGTTGTTTTAGGGTTAGAGGTCAGGAAGGATGGTTTTAGGGTTAGCTGTCAGGAAGTGGGTTTTTAGGGTTAGGCATCAGGAAGGGGGTTTTAGGGTTAGACGTCAGAAAGGGTGGTTTTACGGTTAGGTGTCAGAAAGTGGGGTTTTACGGTTAGGTGTCAGAAAGTGGGGTTTTAGGGTTAGGTGTCAGGAAGGGGGGTTTTACGGTTAAGCTTTGTGTGTGTGTGTGTGTGTGTGTGTGTGTGGGGGGGGGGGGGTTCTGTGTGAGTAGGGTTAGTAGGGTTAGGTTAAGCTGTAGTAAAATATGGTTAATATAAATTATTATATTACGATAATTTACACTTTGAAAAAGAAGACTATCGGTAGATATTAGCGATAATTTTATTAAGAAAACAGGCGCCCATTATTTCTCACTCCGCTATTTCATGCACGCCATGAACCACCCAATCTGCGCCTAGCTTAACCCCCATCTATGCCTACCATTAACCCCTAACATTAGCTGATAGCCAGACCTTGATCCTTGTCCTGTTGGGGGATAACCAGACCTTGGCAAGTCATAGCTTCCAACTAAGGCACCTGGCGCACCATAGCTACAAACATGCATTGTGGACTATTGTGGTGCCAGGTCTCGTCAACTGGCTGTGCACCTAAATCGCCTGATCTGGACGTAGTGGGCATTAGGCTAGTTTTGACCAGGAAAGGTCAGGCAGCAGAAGCAGCAATTGTGGGTTATTTGCTTGCTTCACCTTGATTCCGTGAACTGTGTTAAAAGAAACCAGAACTGCAGCTCTACAACATGTATGTAATATGCTTCAAGCAGTTTACTGAAAAAGCTGAAAATTTCCCACCAAAAACAGCTGCCTCTGTTGACCTGATTGAGTGATCCTACTTAAAAAGGAACTTTAGGGAAAAGGATTGAGATACTGGTTGCTTGGCAGATGGATACAGCCGTTATTTCCCACAATGCAACAAGTCTTCCACAGTATGATGTCAGGACCTAGGTGCTAACATCACGCTGTTAGAGGGGTTTCATCACAATATCAGCCCTGCAGACTTCCCTGAGGAACTATTTAGAAAAAAAGAAAAGCTTTCTCATGGGAAAGGGGGTATCAGTTACTGATTGGGATGAAGTTCAATCATTGGTTACCATTACTCTTTCGGTCATGCTGTACAAAACAGAGGCTGTCATCTTCATTCCTTCAAACAATGTCAGTTGACTGATTGTCATGCTGAGGTTTAGAGCCCTTTTCACTGACCTACATATATATGTACAGTGGTGTGAAAAACTATTTTCCCCCCTTCCTGATTTCTTATTCTTTTGCATGTTTGTCACACTTAAATGTTTCTGCTCATCAAAAACCGTTAACTATTAGTCAAAGATAACATAATTGAACACAAAATGCAGTTTTAAATGATGGTTTTTATTATTTAGTGAGAAAAAAAAACTCCAAATCTACATGGCCCTGTGTGAAAAAGTGATTGCCCCCCTTTGTTAAAAAATAACTTAACTGTGGTTTATCACACCTGAGTTCAATTTCTGTAGTCACCTCCAGGCCTGATTACTGCCACACCTGTTTCAATCAAGAAATCACTTAAATAGGAGCTATCTGACACAGAAGTAGACCAAAAGCACCTCAAAAGCTAGACACCATGCCAAGATCCAAAGAAATTCAGGAGCAAATGAAAACAAAAGTACTGTAATTGAGATCTATCAGTCTGGTAAAGGTTATAAAGCCATTTCTAAAGCTTTGGGACTCCAGCGAATCACAGTGAGAGCCATTATCCACAAATGGCAAAAATATGGAACAGTGATGAACCTTCCCAGGAGTGGCCGGCCGACCAAAATTACTCCAAAAGCGCAGAGAAAACTCATCCGAGAGGCCACAAAAGACCCCAGGACAACATCTAAAGAACTGCAGGCCTCACTTGCCTCAATTGAGGTCAATGTTCACGACTCCACCATAAGAAAGAGACTGGGCAAAAACGGCCTGCATGTCAGGTATCCAAGGCGCAAACCACTTTTAAGCAAAAAGAACATTAAGGCTCGTCTCAATTTTGCTAAAAAAAACATCTCCATGATTGCAAAGACTTTTGGCAAAATACCTTGTGAACCGACGAGACAAAAGTTGAACTTTTTGGAAGGTACGTGTCCCGTTATATCTGGCGTAGAAGTAACACAGCATTTCAGCAAAAGAACATCATACCAACAGTAAAATATGGTGGTGGTAGTGTGATGGTCTGGGGTTGTTTTGCTGCTTCAGGACCTGGAAGACTTGCTGTGATAGATGGAACCATGAATTCTACTGTCTTCCAAAAAATCCTGAAGGAAAATGTCCGGCCACCTATTCGTCAACTCAAGCTGAAGCGATTTTGGGTGCTGCAGCAGGACAATGACCCAAAACACACCAGCAAATCCACCTCTGAATGGCTGAAGAAAAACAAAATGAAGACTTTGAAGTGGCCTAGTCAAAGTCCTGACCTGAATCCTATTAAGATGGTGTGGCGTGACCTTAAAAAGGCGGTTCATGCTAGAAAACCCTCAAATAAAGCTGAATTACAACAATTCTGCAAAGATGAGTGGGCCAAAATTCCTCCAGAGCGCTGTAAAAGACTTGTTGCAAGTTATCGCAAATGCTTGGTTGCAGTTATTGCTGCTAAGGGTGGCCCAAACAGTTATTAGGTTCAGGGGGCAATTTCTTTTTCACACAGGGCCATGTAGGTTTTGAGTTTTTTTTCTCACTAAATAATAAAAACCATCATTTAAAACTGCATTTTGTGTTCAGTTATGTTATCTTTGACTAATAGTTAACGGTTTTTGATGAGCAGAAACATTTACTGGTAAGTGTGACAAACATGCAAAAGAATAAGAAATCAGAAAGGGGGCAAATAGTTTTTCACACCACTGTATATATTGTGACTAGAAGTGTTTGATATTCTTTATCTTTACCACTATATTCTGGACATTTCTCTCGACGGAGTCGGCCACACAGCTGGTATCCACCACAAGCTTGTATGTAGGGAGAGTATCATTTATCAGGTTTGTAACACATCCAGATGTTGGCGAATTAGGGGGTTTCCAGCTGAATAAGAAAGCTTTATGGGCATAAAGAACATATGGTGCAAAACAGAGCTTTACATTTGTTGCTGTTTTGAAACACCCCCCCCCCCCCCCAGTTGCAATAAGCAGACACAGCTCCAGGGTGGGGGGGGGGCTGCATAGTCTAAGTATGTCTCTTGAGAAAGTAACATGCCTTGGTCCAGAAGGAGGATGTAATCTTTGGGCATTCCCAAAACATGTAATAAAAATGTGCTTCTGCTTGTAAGCATTTAAAGAGGAACTGTAGTGGAAATAACACAATGAATAAAATGTTTAGTCCTGCCAGGTGATCTCTGCAGAATGTTCGTTTGTTAAGAATGCTATGCACAGAGGGAGGTACTGCATGCTTGGCAGTTGGAAACAGCAGTTCTTTCCCACATTGCAATGAGGTTCACAGACAGGAAACTGTCAAAGCCGTGGTCATTGCTGGATTTTTACTGCCCAAGGCCCACTATCACCAGCTGCCCACAGACCGACAGACTCTTGAACTTCCCCCCAGCATGGCAAGGATTAGACTGTAGGCTCCTCTGAGGACAGTTAGTGAAGTGATGGCAGGGATTACATTATACATTCCTCTGAGGACAGTTAGTGACATGATGGCAGGGATTACATGATAAGCTCCTCTGAGGACTGTTTAGTGAAGTGACGGCAGGGATTACATTATAGGATCCTCTGAGGACAGTTAGTGACATGATGGCAGGGATTACATTATACATTCCTCTGAGGACAGTTAGTGACATGATGGCAGGGATTACATGATAAGCTCCTCTGAGGACTGTTTAGTGAAGTGACGGCAGGGATTACATTATAGGATCCTCTGAGGACAGTTAGTGACATGATGGCAGGGATCACATTATAAATTTCTCCGAGGACAGTTAGTGACATGATGGCAGGGATTACATGATAAGCTCCTCTGAGGACTGTTAGTGAAGTGACGGCAGGAATTACATTATAAGATCCTCTGAGGACAGTTAGTGACATGATGGCAGGGTTTACATGATAAGCTCCTCTGAGGACTGTTAGTGAAGTGACGGCAGGAATTACATTATAAGATCCTCTGAGGACTGTTAGTGACATGATGGCAGGGATTACATGATAAGATCCTCTGAGGACTGTTAGTGAAGTGACGGCAGGGATTACATTATAAGATCCTCTGAGGACTGTTAGTGACATGATGGCAGGGATCACATTATAAATTTCTCCGAGGACAGTTAGTGAAGTGATGGCAGGGATTACATGATTAGCTCCTCTGAGGACAGTTAGTGACATGATGGCAGGGATTACATGATAAGCTCCTCTGAAGACAGTTAGTGACATGATGGCAGGGATTACATGATAAGATCCTCTGAGGACAGTTAGTGACATGATAGCAGGGATTACATTATAAATTCCTCTGAGGACAGTTAGTGACATGATGGCAGGGATTACATGATTAGCTCCTCTGAGGACAGTTAGTGACATGATGGCAGGGATTACATGTTAAGCTCCTCTGAGGACAGTTAGTGACATGATGGCAGGGATTACATTATAAATTCCTCTGAGGACAGTTAGTGACATGATGGCAGGGATTACATGATAAGTTCCTCTGAGGACAGTTAGTGACATGATGGCAGGGATTAGATTGTAAGCTCCTTGGCGAGCAACACATTCGGTAAGTGACAGGCAGCTCAGAGATCACTGTAAGTGCCCATTCTCTGCCCCTTCATCCCCTAAATGCCAGATCTGGCTGTTGGTAGCTGCCCACTGCTTTGTGCAAACTCTGTGTAGCAGGACAAATGTTTGGCAGGATAGTCGCTACTGCCTCCCTGCTGCCCACAGCCAGCCCCTTGCTTTCCTGGTGCCCTAGGCCATGGCCTTTGTGGTCTTGCCTTAAAAATCCGTCCATGTCCATGGTGTCTGCGCTCAAAACAGTATAAACAAACCTTAACAGAATCTAAAAAGTCTCCTTTGTAAAGTTGAAATATTATTATTGCATATATTGTGGATGGCAGTGTGTTAACACTACAATCCCTGTGTGCTTTTTTTTTTACCACAAAGCCGTGTTGGGTAAAATTTTGATGCAAAATATTATGTTACTTCTTGTCTGTTTCTGAGGTTTCAACAGCACCCACATATATACATCAGATGAGTTGATAGGAGCTGTTTGAACAGTTCTAGAGTGGACTTGATGATATTTCAACTTTCCAAAGTGGACTTTTTTGACTTAATTTATACGGTTTTGAGCGCCAACACTTTTTTTTTTTTTTTTAAACTAATTGCACTTGTTTGGAGGTGGGCGAACCAGTAATTACAATCTTTTTGGATTAGAGGTATTAGAGGAGCACAACACAATATACAGTATATATGTCGAGACCATGGCCCTGACATCACAATCTCACACTTGTGCAATGACTATCGCAGTTTCCCGTGTGAAACGGCCCTTATTTGTTGGGGGGGGGGGGCCCTAGGATGGGATAGTGTCAGGCACTAGAGGGAGTTTAGTTTTAGTGGGGAGGCAGTAGTTACACCAAGAGGGTAGGCTGCAATAGCATGAATTGCTGATAAAAACTGAAAATTATGTTGTCAGGAAGGTCACCAGCAGAAAATACGGTGATGGGAAATTTGGGCGCCGGTGACGCCATGAAAGTTTGGGCACACCTTAGGCATACATGTGAATTGTAACTATGAGTGGAAATTTGAGCCTTGGAGGCACCCAATAAACTAGCAGGTGCCAGGGAAGCCCACTATACAAACTGTGGACCGATATAGTGGGTACCCAAATTTCTAAGAAATATTTTACATGTTTTACAGCAGTACTGGGGCAAATGTGGTGTGGATATTGGTGGGTTTGCTGTGGGGGAGTGGTTAGGAATGGGTGGGGGGGTTGGTTAGGGTTTGGCATCTGTGAGGGTTCCATTGGTTAGGGTTAGGTGTCAGTGAGGGGGTCCGCTAGGGTAAGGCATCGATTAAAGGGTTGGTTAGGCATCGGTGGGGGGGATAGGTTTACGGTTAGGCATCAGTAGAGGGAGGTCTTCTCTGAAAATAGGATTGGGTGTAGCGTTAGTAAAATACCTGTAAGGTTTACTAATATTTTACTATTGAGGTTACACCTGCCCGATAATAGAATATCGGTAATTTTACCAATATTCTACTAGCAGCTATTTCCAGCGCCCATATATCCAAAATGACCATTTTGCATCTACACAAAGATACACAGTGCTGAGATGTTATCCAGTCTATTTTGGGCTGGTTGGGAGTCAGAACCAGTGTGTGTTCCATTGTTCTCCCCACCTCTGGTTCTTTCACAAAAGATACTGCGTAGTTACAATGGCTATCATTCATAAAGGAGCTGTCGGTACGGGGAATCAGTGCGGGAAAACACCGCTGCCGGTGTTTTAGACTTCTGGGTGGGCATTCATAAAAAAACATCCAGGTGCGGTGGCAGTGCGGAGATTCCCCGAACTAGGCAGGCGGTAGGCCGGCGGTAGGCAGGCGGAGACACGGAAGCTGCCGAGTTGATACATTTCTCCATGTTCCGCTCTGCTGCAGCTGCCTGGGAGGTCTGTGTGTCTCCATTCACTCGCATTGGTATCGCCACATCACAGGGAGCGGTACTTCCCGACCTCTCACCGCTTGCGGTGATCTTTATGAATGAACATTTTGCTACATTTGTACCGATAATCACTGCACAAGGCGGTGATTTATCACTTTGCTCGGTAGTGTCATTTTTTTATGCGGAAAGAGGCTTTATGAATGCTGACTTTGCCGAGTGGTCAGTAAAGTCAGCTGTTTTTAGTATTTCCGCATGCGGAAATGCTTTATGAATGATAGCCAATGTCTATTAAACCCCTTATCAGCTTTTATAAAAAAAAAAATATTTTCACAAGCATGAATTGTAAAGCAGTAGTAAAGAGAAAGGTGCACAAGACCACTTCACTGCACAAGACCACTGAATTGTAAAGCAGCAGGGACATCCATACTATCTAAACAAAAAAAACCAAACCATATATAAGTAGATAAATACTTATTCTACTTCCATAACATATGCATTGTTCTGTCCATGTTTTGATTTCAGTGATTATTATATAGTAAATAAAGAGAAAACGATTCCCAGGCATTTTCCATCTTTACTGCCTCTGACTAAAGCCAATCCTGATGTAATTTCTTCCCTTACTCTTTCTTTTCCTCCTAGAAAGTGCACTGTCATATCTAGCTTGCTTTGTAAACACGTGAGCTCAGCATAGATCGTATTATAACAGCTTCTGCAGAGGGGTGAGGTGTATTTGCCTTCTCAGCCTCGTGTCAGACTGAACTGCCCTCGGCCAATCAGTGAGGAGCAGGAATGTGGGAGGGGTGATAGCAATCTTCCCTCTCCCCGGCAATGTACCAGAATAGTTCAGTCTGACTGAGATTCATTGCAGCAGACGCATTGATGATTATGTTGGAATGCTTGCAATGCAGACTGTATGTAGACTAGATAATAAACACTAAGCAGTGGGTAAATGGTTGAATTGATTTTGCGGCTGACAATCCCACTTTAACAGGACTGTGAAGCAAATAAATTCTTTCCTTTACCACAGACTAAAAGAGGCCGTCTTCATTGGTTTAGTCCTGTTAAGACCATTTTGCTGGAGAATCCAGAAATGACAAACAATCCATCAGGCGGGTTGTGGATTATTTCATGAACTCCAGCTTCGCGCGGAGTAGGCTGCGTAATCCATCTTGTGCGGCTCCTCGTATAATAGTCTTACACAAGTGCAGAGAATCGCTTGCCATTTTTATCTCGCCGTCTCCCCAGACCGACCGCCCCATGATGGATCATACTACTCCGAAAACTTGCTTTGTATGAAAAAAAGATTCTCTGCACATATAAATATGGGAGGAAATAAAACCATTACCGTGCTGCGACTCTTTAGTGTTATGATAATGGCATAAAGAATTCACGGAATAAGTAATGGCTCTGTGCAACAATACGCATTAGCAGGGCTTATAGGCTAAGACGACTTCTCAAGCCCTCCAAATCGCTGCTCGGAGGGAGGGGATGTTACAGTGGAACTACCGGCAAAAATATTGTCTTCAACTTCACATAAATGGGACAATCTGTTGTAAAATATCCTTACAAGAAAACGTCTGTCATAGTTTAAAAGCAACTATCACTTAGGATTGCTACAGTTTGTCTAAATCAAGTGCAGGAGGCAGAGCTACAGACCTCCTGCATCCCCTCCTACAGACCTCCTGCATCCCCTCCTACAGACCTCCTGCATCCCCTCCTACAGACCTCCTGCGTTCCCTCCTATAGACCTCCTGCGTTCCCTCCTATAGACCTCCTGCATCCCCTCCTACAGACCTCCTGCATCCCCTCTACAGACCTCCTGCGTTCCCTCCTATAGACCTCCTGCATCCCCTCCTACAGACCTCCTGCATTCTCTCCTACAGATCTCCTGCATCCCCTTCTACAGACCTCCTGCATCCCCTCCTACAGACCTCCTGCATTCTCTCCTACAGACCTCCTGCATCCCCTACTACAGACCTCCTGCATTCTCTCATACAGACCTCCTGCATCCCCTTCTACAGACCTCCTGCATCCCCTACTACAGACCTCCTGCGTTCCCTCCTATAGACCTCCTGCATCCCCTCCTACAGACCTCCTGCATTCTCTCCTACAGACCTCCTGCATCCCCTTCTACAGACCTCCTGCATCCCCTCCTACAGACCTCCTGCATTCTCTCCTACAGACCTGCTGCGTCCCCTACTACAGACCTCCTGCATTCTCTCATACAGACCTCCTGCATCCCCTTCTACAGACCTCCTGCATCCCCTCCTACAGACCTCCTGCATTCCCTCCTACAGACCTGCATCCCCTCATACAGACCTCCTGCTTCACCTTCTACAGACCTCCTGCATCCCCTTCTACAGACCTCCTGCATCCCCTTCTACAGACCTCCTGAATCCCCTCCTACAGACCTCCTGCATTCCCTCCTATAGACCTCCTGCTTCACCCCCTACAGACCTCCTGCATTCCCTCCTACAGACCTGCATCCATTCCTACAGACCTGCTTCACCTCTTACAGACCTCCTGCATCCCCTTCTACAGACCTCCTGCATCCCCTGCTACAGACCTCCTGCATTCCTTCCTATAGACCTCCTGCATCACCTTCTATAGACCTCATTCATCCCCTTCTACAGACCTCCTGCATTCCTTCCTATAGACCTCCTGCATCACCTTCTACAGACCTCCTGCATCCCCTTCTACAGACCTCTTGCATCCCCTTCTACAGACCTCCTGCATTCATTCCTATAGACCTCCTGCATCCCCTTCTACAGACCTCCTGCATCCCCTTCTACAGACCACCTGCATAACCTCCTACAGACATCTTGCAACCTATCCTACCACCATCCTGCCTCCTCCTACAGACCTCCTGCATCCCATCCTAACAACCTCCTGCATCCTCCTACAGACCTGCATCCCCATCTAAAGACCTCCCGCGTCTCCTCCTACAGACTTCCTGCATCCCCACCTACAGATCGCCTGCTTCCCCTCCTACGGGCATCCTGCATCCTCCTCATAGAGACCTCCTGCAATCTAACAACCTCCTGCATCCTCTCCTACAAACCTATCTACAAGAAACCTTAGGCAGCATATTTCCAAAATAACATAATCAAGTGTGTCCTCCAGTTAACAGATAGGTTGTATATCATGCAGAGAACAACCAACCCGTTAAGACAACAGTACCAGATACCAGATAACAACATGACTGGGCAGGCATTTCCCCCAAATAACTTTATTAGGCCATCATGTCCCCAAAAAAAGCACAATTAGGTCCTGTATCGCACCCCTCCCATCCGTTGCCTTTCAAATAGCATAATTAGGCAGCAGGTCCCCAACTAATTAAAGTAGTCCCTAATATAACACGATTAAGCAGTGCATCTCCAGATAACATAATTAGCATGTCGCCCAACATAACATAATCAAGCAGCATGCTCCCCAAATCACATAATCAGCTTGTCAGCAGCACGAGTGCACTGGGACATGTGAGTGCAGCCACCCTATCACAACATAACGGGTAGCCCAAAGTTTTTAGTAGTTGTGATGGAGCTCTGAACCCCAAACAGTGCATAGGCCCAATACATCCATCTCGTCCCACCATGATGGCGGTCCGGTTAAACTGCTGATCCTATTGCCAAGTAATTTGTGCTAAAGGTAACATGGTTATATATTATCATATGTTTAGTCCATTTCTACTGTCCATGGTTTCTGACAAGCCTTCTTTCACCTTATCCTGTTGTCTCCCATCACTTTACTTGGCTTTTACTGTGCTGATGCTGGGAGTTGTCAAGCTGTCAAATGCCATTACTCCAAACGCTCCATGTCACAGGAAAATGTCACCCAGGTCACCCAGTACATACATCACCAGTAAGGCGTTCATAGTGAAATTTTGCTGAAAACCACTCACCATAGCAACAGCACAAAGACCTTCACCTGCCCCTCAAAGGTTCTGATATAGTATTCCAAGGTTAAAGCTGTTTTTTTTTTAAACAGTTTGCTGTCAAAAGCTGCAATGTATTCTGTTATCAAAAGTACATTGTGTTGTCGAATTGTTTGTTTTAAGAAATTAAGCAAGTTATTCTGGTAAGCATTGGATGCCTTCAACTTGTGTGCCCGTATGTGAGAGGCAGCTCACTGGTTGCTCAGACGGGGGCACATATGGGGGTAGGGGGGCACATCTGGCAATCTATAGGGGGGAAGAGTGCACATCTGCTATCTATGTGGGGGAGGGGTACATCTGGGGTGAAGGGAGGAGGCATATCTGGCTACCAATATGGGGGGGGGGGAGAAGGGGTGCACAGAGTGGTGTGGTCTGTTAAGGGGCGGAGATTAGAGCACCAGAGCTTATGAGCCTATAGGCTTCTGAGCTGTAAATTCGGGCGTGCTCTGCAGTGTATACTTCGGCTACTAACTGTGTCAGGCTGGAATTCTTGGTTTAGGATCCCAGGGAGGCAGCCTCCTAGCACTGCCACACCCTCGATAGTGGTCAGTCCTCTGGCAATGTCAGTGCCTGACCTATGTACCAACTCCAAAATCTCGGTCAGATCTGACAGGTTTTGGAATACTCCATCTCCTGGCAGATTCTTTGGTATTTCTTCATTTTTAAAACCACTTAGTGAGTAGCAGTTCCTCAAACCAACTGCCAAATTAGCATGCAAGCTAGTAAGGAGGCTGATCAGCATCTTCTTGTAGATTCTTTCCAGGGGGTGCTTTTGTAAAGAATAAATTAGATCCTGAGAATCCCCCATGAGGAGATGGACTAATCCAAACTCTGTCAGATCTGACCTCTTTTTGCTACCTACTACAGGAAAAAGTAATTTTTTATAGTACACTTTACTCTGATAGATTTTACATTTTACAGTTTTTTGCAATAGTGGTCCTTTAAGAGGTGAGAATGGAGGCGGGAGGGGGTCATAGGCGGGAACATCATAGAAATCCTGCCTCTTCCTGTTTGAAAAATTGACTTTAGCCAAAAGTCTACTTTTTAAAGGCATGATCACGGGGGCCAGGGGGGATGAGGAGAGGAATGGACCACACACAGGGGTATGTGGAACTTTCATGAACATACTTTTATGCTATGTACCTTTGCTACAGTCAGGTATCCTTTAAGCGCTATATACTGTAGGTTCTAAAAAGTAGTTTTGTTCATATCACCTAAGTAATTTCTACAGTATATAGTTAAAGAGTAAAGTAAAAAAAAGATAAGAATGATACGGGGGGGGGGGGGGGGGGGGGGTAATGTCTGAGGGTTAAATACGTACCTGTTAAGATGTAATTCCTGTAGTTGGGGGTTCACTACTCCCAAACCCTCACCCCGGAATTGCGGCCATGGCATTTTTTCAAGCCTCTGCCCTCACGGTTTAATTTTTGGCTGCCGAGCTGAGGGTGGGCCATGGCAACACAGGTGGAGGTTTCTGAAGAGCTTCGTCAGACTTTGAAAACATGGCTGCAACTGCGTTCCCAAGGAGGGGGGCAGAGCATCACCTTTGACCCGATTACTGTGGATTAGGTAAGTATTTCTAGAGTTGAGCGTAATGACGTAATTACGATTTCGCGAAATTTCGCGTAATTAGTGTAATTACAATTATGGCCGTAAGTACATAATCGTAATGAAAAAGAATTTCGCGAAATTTCGCGTAAGCGTAATTTTCGCGTAATTTTCGCATTACAGTGGGTATTACGAAATTAATGCGTATGGTCATGCTCCCAAGCAGAAAAGTTGACACATGGATCAATGTTAGGTAGCCGCCGACTTTAAGGGTTAATAGCAAAGCCCCCTTAAATGCTAAGAGCCTCAAATTTGGAGAGTATATTAAGGAGATCACAAGAAATAAAAGGAAAATTTTTTTTTTCAAAAAGACCTTATAGTTTTTCAGAAAATCGATGTTAAAGTTTCAAAGGAAAAAGGTATACATTTAAAAACCCGCCGACTTTAACGGTTAATAGCAAAGCCTGCTTAAAGTTTAGGAACACCAAATTCCCAGGGTATATTAAGGGGATCAGTGGGAATAAGGGGAAATAATTTTTTTTCAAAAAGACCTTATAGTTTTTGAGAAAATCGATTTTTAAGTTTCAAGGGGGAAAATGTCTTTCAAATGCAGAAAATGTCAGTTTTTTTTGCACAGGTAACAATAGTTTATTATTTTCATAGATTCCCCCAAGTGGGAAGAGTTTTACTTACTTCGTTCTGAGTGTGGGAAATATAAAAAAAAAACGACGTGGGGTCCTCCCTCCCAGACCTCTTTAACCCCTTGTCCCCCATGCAGGCTGGGATAGCCAGAATGCGGAGCACCGGCCGCGTGGGGCTCCGCACCCTGACTATACCAGCCCGCATGGTCCATGGATTGGGGGGTCTCGGAAGGGGAGGGGCAGCCAAGCTTTCCCCTCCCCCTCTGAGCCCTTGTCCAATCCAAGGACAAGGGGCTCTTCTCCACCTCCGATGGGCGGTGGAGGTGGAGGCCATGATTTCCTGGGGGGGGGGTTCATGGTGGCATCTGGGAGTCCCCTTTAAAAAGGGGTCCCCCAGATGCCCACCCCCCCTCCTAGGAGAAATGAGTATAGAGGTACTTGTACCCCTTACCCATTTCCTTTAAGAGTTAAAAGTAAATAAACACACAAACACATAGAAAAAGTATTTTAATTGAACAAAAAACATAACCACGAAAAAAGTCCTTTAATATTCTTAATTAACCATTAATACTTACCTGTCCCTTTAAATAAATGATCCCACGCAATATCCTCGGAAATGTTCTATCAGTTACAATGTAACAAAGTTATTACAATGTAACAACTTTGGGCAGCACGGTGGCGTAGTGGTTAGCTCTCTCGCCTTGCAGCGCTGGGTCCCTGGTTCGAATCCCAGCCATGGCACTATCTGCAAAGAGTTTGTATGTTCTCTCCGTGTCTGCGTGGGTTTCCTCCGGGCACTCCGGTTTCCTCCCACATTCCAAAAACATACGGATAAGTTAATTGGCTCCCCCTAAAAAAAATTGGCCCTAGACTACAGTACGTTCACTACATAATATAGACATATGGCAATGGTAGGGATTAGATTGTGAGCTCCTTTGAGGGACAGTTAGTGACAAGATATATATATATATATATACACTGTACAGCGCTGCGTAATATGTTGGCGCTATATAAATACTAAATAATAATAATAATAACTACGCCGCACCCGACGTCACTCGCCGCTCAGCCGCCGCATACGCGTCCGTGCAGGACGCTAAGTCCCCGCTGGCCCCCGCTGTCCACCCCGCCCACATCTGTCACCCACATGTCACCCACATGTGGGTGACATGTGGGAGAGGCGGGGAGGGCAGCGGAGCCGGCGGGGACTTAGCGTCCTGCACGGAGTCTGGACCCAACAGAGCTCTGAGCTATATAGCACAGAGCTCTCTAAGCATCTTTGTATTTGGGCTCCAAGGAGCCCCATTGGTCCTTAGCAGACCAATGGGGTTCCTTCTGATTTAAAGGAACCCCATTGGTCTGCTAAGGACCAATGGGGCTCCTTGGAGCCCAAATACAAAGATGCTTAGAGAGCTCTGAGCTATATAGCTCAGAGCTCTGTCGGGTCCGGACTCCGTGCAGGAAGCTAAGTCCCCGCCGGCTCCGCTGCCCTCCCCGCCTCTCCCACATGTCACCCACATGTGGGTGACATGTGGGTGACAGATGTGGGCGGGGTGGACAGCGGGGGCCAGCGGGGACTTTGCGTCCTGCACGGACGCGTATGCGGCGGCTGAGCGGCGAGTGACGTCGGGTGCGGCGTAGTTACAATGTAACAAAGTTGTTACATTGTAATAACTTTGTTACATTGTAACTGATAGAACATTTCCGAGGATATTGCGTGGGATCATTTATTTAAAGGGACAGGTAAGTA
Organism: Hyperolius riggenbachi; assembly: GCF_040937935.1. Taxonomy (NCBI): domain Eukaryota; kingdom Metazoa; phylum Chordata; class Amphibia; order Anura; family Hyperoliidae; genus Hyperolius; species Hyperolius riggenbachi. Next base: position 43,799,986 of record NC_090651.1, on the reverse strand, counting down.
TTAATGGTTTATTAAGAATATTAAAGGACTTTTTTCGTGGTTATGTTTTTTGTTCAATTAAAATACTTTCTCTATGTGTTTGTGTGTTTAGTTACTTTTAACTCTTAAAGGAAATGGGTAAGGGGTACAAGTACCTCTATACTCATTTCTCCTAGGAGGGGGGGTGGGCATCTGGGGGACCCCTTTTTAAAGGGGACTCCCAGATGCCACCATGAACCCCCCCCCCAGGAAATCGCGGCCTCCCCCTCCACCGCCCATCGGAGGTGGAGAAGAGCCCCTTGTCCTTGGATTGGACAAGGGCTCAGAGGGGGAGGGGAAAGCTTGGCTGCCCCTCCCCTTCCGAGACCCCCCAATCCATGGACCATGCGGGCTGGTATAGTCAGGGTGCGGAGCCCCACGCGGCCGGTGCTCCGCATTCTGGCTATCCCAGCCTGCATGGGGGACAAGGGGTTAAAGAGGTCTGGGAGGGGGGACCCCACGTCGTTTTTTTTTTATATTTCCCACACTCAGAACGAAGTAAGTAAAACTCTTCCCACTTGGGGGAATCTATGAAAATAATAAACTATTGTTACCTGTGCAAAAAAAACTGACATTTTCCGCATTTGAAAGACATTTTCCCCCTTGAAACTTAAAAATTGATTTTCTCAAAAACTATAAGGTCTTTTTGAAAAAAAAAAATTTTCCTCTTATTCCCACTGATCCCCTTAATATACCCTGGGAATTTGGTGTTCCTAAACTTTAAGCAGGCTTTGCTATTAACCGTTAAAGTCGGCGGGTTTTTAAATGTATACATTTTTACTTTGAAACTTTAACATCGATTTTCTCAAAAATTATAAGGTCTTTTTGAAAAAAAAAAATTTCCTCTTATTCCTTTTGATCTCCTTAATATATTCTCCAAATTTGAGGCTCTTAGCATTTAAGGGGGCTTTGCTATTAACCCTTAAAGTCGGCAGCTTTTTTAATGGAGCGTTACGGTTTAATGCAAAGTTACGGTATGAACGAAACGCGAAATTACGCGTTGAAAATTACGCTTACGGTATTTTCAATTACGATTTTAATGGCAATTACGCTACCGTAATTTCGCATCGTAATCGCAAATTTCGCATGCGTAATTATAGTAATGCGAAATTACGAAAATTTCGGCTCAACTCTAAGTATTTCAAAGGACAACTGTAACGAGAGGGATATGGAGGCTGCCATATTTATTTCCTTTTAAACAATACCAGTCGCCTGGCAGCCCCGCTGGTCTATTTGGCTGCAGTAGTGTTTGAATCACACCAGAAACAAGCATGCAGTTAATCTTTTCAGATCTGACAAAAATGTCAGAAACACGTGATGTGCCTCATGCTTGTTCAGGGTCTATGGCTAAAAGCATTAGAGGCAGAGGATCAGCAGGATAGCCAGGCAACTGGTATTGCTTAAAAGGAAACAAATATGGCAGCCTCCGTATCCCTCTCGTTACAGTTGTCCTTTAACCTTGAGACACACCCAGGTCATGTCATGACATGCTCTACCTTTTCTTACTTTAGGTAGTCTTTAGAAGTGAACTCTGCCGCAAACTACCTGCTTAGGACCAGGAATACGCTTGGCTCTGGGGTTTGGCATTAATGGGGAGAACCCCTCTCTAATATACCCTCTCGGAGGGTTCCTTTAAGACCTGTCATGACACAGACCAGTCCGCCAGTACCTAAGTGGAAATTTAACAGCCCCAATTCCAGGTCCTCATTTTCCTGTCTGAAGCAATTTGCGCATCGCCGGTTCTGCGGCCTCATCAGGGACGTGTACTGATGGGCAGGGCAGGACAAGGTCATCTCTCTCCACAAAGGATCGCGCTCGGCAGAAAATGTTTTCCGAGAAGCAAAATGTTTCAAAATAGAATTTAGATGGTGTAAGTTGCCAAGTCTGATAGATAATATAATCATTACCGCTACAGTGTTAGAACCATCGGCCGCTTTATCATTCCGGGGGATGTGCGGCTTGTCATCGGCGCACGCGAGATCGCTGTGGATTTATCAACGCTCAGACGTTTTCAAGACCGAACAGACAGAAATGCGACTTTAAAAAGTGTTTAAGGTGGATGATCATCTGTAATTGCTGTTTAATGATGCTCAGGGTAGCAAGTGAAAGTCAATCAGCAAACTCCTAATTCTATTCAGGAAGCATTGTGAATGTTTTTCTGAGTTCCAACAGAGCTCTCATTTTATGATTCAATGGAGCTGGAAAACCAAAGAGTATATCAATTCTGTACATAAATAAAATGTTTTTCTTTTTTTCAATACGCACAGTACCGGCAAAAGTCCATCGGCTTTGTCCCCTTGGAATCTGAAATGCAGGCAGTGACGTATCTAGAGGGGTACAGGCATGGATTCTGCCATGGGCGCCCCCTCCTCCCTCGTGCTGCACCGCAATATGGGGGAAGCCTCTCACTACCTATACTGGGGCAAAGGGGCTACTAATACTGGGGCACACCTCTTACTACCTATACTTAGGGGACATCTCTTACTACCTATACTGGAGGGGGGCTACTAATACTGGGGAACACCTCTTACTACCTATACTTAGGAGACATCTCTTACTCAGGGGCCCCAACCGTCCCGTTTTCGCCGGGACCGTCACGGGTTGGGGGAGGGGTCCCGCTGTCCCGGGATAGCCCCCCTTGTGTCCCGGCAGGCAGCAGAGGAGGCAGCGGAGGAAAAAAAAGGATTGAGGCGCCAGCCGCGGCTGTGGTGTGCGGGATGCGGGTCAAGCTTGTCCCACCCCTCCCTCCGAATGTGCCCCCCAGTGTCCTACTGTATGGCGAGATACGAGCGCAGCAGAGCGGCAGTCTTACCATCTTCCTCGCGTACGGGCATCTCTTGCTTCCAACTACTTCCTATATATATACATTTTTTGACTAGGGGTGTGTCAGGAGGTGTGGTTGGGGGCGTGGCCGGAGGCGTGGCTTAAGTGTCCCGGTTTCTCATCTCAAAAAGTTGGGAGGTATGCTCTTACTACCTATACTGGAGGGGGGGCTACTAATACTGGGGGACACCTCTTACTACCTATACTTAGGGGACATCTCTTACTACCTATACTGGGGGGGGCTACTAATACTGGGGACACTTCTTACTACCTTTACTGAGGGGACACTTCACACTACCTATACTGGGAGGTTACTTCGACTGAGAGACACCTCTCATTACTTGTACTGGTGGGGTACTTAAACTGTAGGAAGGTAAAAGCAACCAAGACTGGGGGGATACCTATACTGGGTGGACTGCCTCTGGCTGATTATACTCAGGCACTACCTCTGCCTTCTTATACTGGAGGGCTAGTGTCTTTTACTGGGGGGAGGGGGCAATTTCCGTGTTTGCGCCATATAATCCAGATACGGCCTTGAATGCAGGATTTTAAAATATGGAAAGTACAAAGAAAGTTTGGGGGGATAAACAACCAAGAGGGAACAAAAAGCAGAGACAGCAAAGTGTTAATGCTACTTACAGGCGCACTATGCAGACACATTACACACATTATAGCTTCTTACAGGCAAACTGTGCAGTCACATTACACACATTATAGCTTCTTACAGGCAAACTGTGCAGTCACATTACACATAGCTTCTAACAGCCTTACAGGCGCACTATGCAGTCACATTACACACATTATAGCTTCTTACAGACACACTGTGCAGTCACAGTTTACATATTATAGCTCCTTACAGGCACACTATGCAGTCACAGTACACATATTATAGCTCCTTACAGGTAAACTATGCAGTCACAGTACACATATTATAGCTCCTTACAGGCACACTATGCAGTCACAGTACACATATTATAGCTCCTTACAGGCACACTATGCAGTCACAGTACACATATGATAGCTCCTTACAGGCACACTATGCAGTCACAGTACACATATTATAGCTCCTTACAGGCACACTATGCAGTCACAGTACACATATTATAGCTCCTTACAGGCACACTATGCAGTCACAGTACACATATTATAGCTCCTTACAGGCGCACTATGCAGTCACAGTACACATATTATAGCTCCTTACAGGCGCACTATGCAGTCACAGTACACATATTATAGCTCCTTACAGGCGCACTATGCAGTCACATTGCACTTCGCTCCTAACAGCCTTACAGGCACACTATGTAGTCACAGTACACATATTATAGCTCCTTACAGGCACACTATGCAGTCACAGTACACATATTATAGCTCCTTACAGGCACACTATACAGTCACAGTACACATATTATAGCTCCTTACAGGCGCACTATGCAGTCACAGTACACATATTATAGCTCCTTACAGGCGCACTATGCAGTCACATTGCACTTCGCTCCTAACAGCCTTACAGGCACACTATGTAGTCACAGTACACATATTATAGCTCCTTACAGGCACACTATGCAGTCACAGTACACATATTATAGCTCCTTACAGGCGCACTATGCAGTCACATTGCACTTCGCTCCTAACAGCCTTACAGGCACACTATGTAGTCACAGTACACATATTATAGCTCCTTACAGGCACACTATGCAGTCACAGTACACATATTATAGCTCCTTACAGGCACACTATACAGTCACATTGCACTTCGCTCCTAACAGCCTTACAGGCACACTATGTAGTCACAGTACACATATTAAAGCTCCTTACGGGCACACTATGCAGTCACAGTACACATATTATAGCTCCTTACAGGCACACTATGCAGTCACAGTACACATATTATAGCTCCTTACAGGCGCACTATACAGTCACATTGCACTTCGCTCCTAACAGCCTTACAGGCACACTATGTAGTCACAGTACACATATTAAAGCTCCTTACAGGCACACTATGCAGTCACAGTACACATATTCTAGCTCCTTACAGGTGCACTATGCAGTAGTCACAGTACACATATTATAGCTCCTTACAGGCGCACTATGCAGTCACATTACACTTAGCTCCTAACAGCCTTACAGGTGCACAGTGCAGTCACATTTCACGCATTATAGCTCCTTACAGATGCACTGTGCAGCCACAGTACACATTCTGTATTATAGCTCTTTAAAGGGACCCCGAACAAAGGATAAAAATGGAATTTAAACTTACCTAGGGCTTCCTCGGTGGCTGACCCATAGCCCACGGTTCATTCTTTGGAGAACCGCACATGCGTAGAATCCTCACGGCGACGGGCGCATGACCAAGCTAGGCACGCGGACGAGCTACGCATGTGCAGTTGCGTACAACTCCCTGCGAAGTTGCGCAATACTGGAGCGGCCAGTGGTAGGGGACCTGGAGAACACCAAGGGACCTCGCGGGCTACCGGGGGGGGGGGGGGGGGGCTGGAGAAAGCACCTGGTAAGTTCAAATTCCATTTGTATCCTATGTTCAGGGTCCCTTTAACCACTTAAGGACCAGGGGCTTAAACCCCCCTAGTGACCAGGCTATTTTTTTACAAAATAGGCCACTACAGCTTTAAGGGCTCGCTGAGGGCCGTACAGCTCAGCACACAAGTGATTCCCCCCCCGAATTTTCTGGCCGCCAATAGAGATTTCTGTTGGTGGGCTGTGATTGCAGCGCTGTACAGAGTAAATAGACTTTGGTTTCACTGTCTAACAGTCTCCTAGCAGCGATCGCCGCTGGGAGACTGATGGTGGAGCGGAGTTCTGTCAATCATACGGAGATGTGAATGCATCGGCACGCGGTTTCCTGCAAAACCCCGCCCCAGGACTTCATTCCAATTGGCATGGAGCGGTCCTGGGGCTGCCGCCCCGTTCACACCAATCAGAGTGGAGCGGTCGGCAAGGCCCCCTGTGGAGTCACAGTACACATATCACATCACAACTCTATTACATCTCATGTTCCATGAAAAACTTAAAGAGACACTGAAGCGAAAAAAAAATTATGATTTGTATGGGTAGTACAGAAAAGAAATAAAACATTAAGATCAGATACAGCAGTCTAATTGTTTCCAGTACAGGAAGAGTTAAGAAACTCCAGTTGTTATCTCTATGCAAAAAAGCCATTAAGCTCGGAACTAGTAAAAAAGGGCGCACAGGGATAGTGGACAAAAAGGGCGCCGCCATAGACTGCAATGCAAAATATCGGCTATTCGGCGCCCGACAGGAAAAAAGGGCGCACGAGAAATAGCAGTTACAGGGATCGTGTTAACAAAGGTTTTCGTTTACAGGATAAAGTTTATAACAAATATCGTTTACAAGTTCGTTTAGACTTTGTATTATACTTATTTTTTCGTTTGTAAATTTCGCTTATATGGGTTTTAACTAGTTTTTTTCATTTTTAAAAATGCGCTTATAAAACTATAACAACTAAAATTTCGTTTACACTTCTTTTATCATTTAAAATTCGTTTTCATATGTATAATGCTTAAATAACGTTTCTAAAGCTGATTGTATTAGAAATACATCGCTTATGGTATTAACTTTGTTTTTACACTTCTAATGCGTTGATTATAGTTACTAAAATATCGCTTTAAATATTACTGTTATTTTAAGATTTCTACGTGATTTTAAGGCTAGTTATTCTATTACAAATTACTGTTATTTTAAGATTTCTACGTGATTTTAAGGCTAGTTATTCTATTACAAATATATAAATTATTTTATTCATGTTATTTGGAGTGAAGTATTTTAAGGATTAAATATATTATTGTTTATAGGTGTTTAGCGTGTTTTGTGCAGTGGGGATGGTTAGGTTTAGGCATTACTAGGGGGTCTAGGGGTTAGGGATAGGTACAGGGAGGGTTAGGACCAGGGTGGTGGTTAGTTTTAGGCACCACCAGGGGGGGTCTTAGGTTTAGGCACCAGAAGGGGAGTCTTAGGTTTAGGCACCAACAGGGGGGTCTTAGGTTTAGGCACCACCAGGGGAGTCTTAGGTTTAGGCACCAACAGGGGGGTCTTAGGTTTAGGTACCAGAAGGGGAGTCTTAGGTTTAGGCACCAACAGGGGGGTCTTAGGTTTAGGCACCACCAGCAGGGCCGGGCCGAGGCATAGGCTGGAGAGGCTCGAGCCTCAGGGCGCAGTGTAGGAGGGGGCGCACAATTCATTCAGCTGTCATTCCTAATTGTGTTTGAAGCAGAAAGAAATATACATAGCAGTGACTGCAAGCCAGATAACTAGATATTAAGGTGTTGGGGAGGTTGTGGGCCCTGTGGCCCTCTTAGTCTAATAGCAATCAGTGTGGGACAGCTGGGGTGGCAGGGATGGAGGGGCGCACTTTGGTGTCTCAGCCTTGGGTGCTGGAGGACCTTGTCCCAGCTCTGACCACCAGGGGAGTCTTAGGTTTAGGCACCAACAGGGGGGTCTTAGGTTTAGGCACCACCAGGGGGGTCTTAGGTTTAGGCACCACCAGGGGGGTCTTAGGTTTAGGCACCACCAGGGGGGTCTTAGGTTTAGGCACCACCAGGGGGGTCTTAGGTTTAGGCACCAACAGGGGGGTCTTAGGTTTAGGCACCAACAGGGGGGTCTTAGGTTTAGGCACCAACAGGGGGGTCTTAGGTTTAGGCACCACCAGGGGAGTCTTAGGTTTAGGCACCACCAGGGGGGTCTTAGGTTTAGGCACCACCAGGGAAGTCTTAGGTTTAGGCACCACCAGGGGGGTCTAGGGGTTAGGGATAGGTACAGGGAGGGCTCTGTATGAGAGTAAGGTTAGGTATAGTTATAGTACAATATATGTAATATATACAATTTATTACATTATGTGTATTTACACAAAGGGGGTCTAGGTGTGAGGGATAGGGATAAGGAGAGATATCTGTGACCCTAAAGTTAGGTATAATTGTAGTAAAATACCTGTAAAACCTACCATTCTAGTACTATGCTTAATACAAGTGTAAATATCGTTTTTGCTATAGACGCTATTTGACGTTTCATTTCAGAATTCGTTTACTGTTATAGACGGTATTTTGCCATTTCATTTCCGTTTATTTAACGTATTTAGCACTAAATTATCGTTTATAACCTCTTAAACGAAAAATACGATTTTGCATTCAAACTTCTAATTTCGGCTACATCCCGCGCCCTTTTTTCCAGGCGCCCTTTTTTGATATACGCATTAAGCTCTACGACTTAGAAAGTCGTGGAGAGGGCTGTTTTCTGACTTTTATTATCTCAACTGTTCCTGAACTATTTACTTTTTCTCTGCCAGAGGAGAGGTCATTAGTTCACAGACTGCTCTGAAAGAATCATTTTGAATGCTGAGTGTTCCATGCTGTCACCAATTATTCTCTGTTTTTGAAAATCATTGGGACATATTATTTTTTTTTCTTACAACAGATGGGGTCACTGTAAAGCCTTTTCCCCATCACTACAGATATATACAGTATAACAGAGATATAAAGGTAACTCTGTACAGGAAAAAGAGAAAAACATGAAAGGGAGCAAAAGACTTGGATCTCTCTACAAGGAGCTTGATTCACACCACCAAGGGGGTCTCTATACACATTGCTCACCCTCTCTGGGACTTCAGCCCCTAGACTTCTAAATCTGTTTATGCCTATACTTTTGGGACTCTATTCTATTGGAAATACTGATATACTGGATGGCTATGGTGAAAAGTGGCAGGAATCACTATGTAATCATAGCCTATTTTAATATTATACCGGTGAGAGTTTATTCTTCTATTCAAGGTTTGTGTTGTTTTCCCCACATAGTGGAGCTCACAGGTGCACTGCAATACTTGTAGCTGGAAAACGATCGAATGCGGCGCCCCCGCAGACAAAGCCCCTCGATGAGAAGAACAAAAATAGATATTTAAATTTTATCGCCACATTTAGCAGACAAAGAAATTAATCAAGATCTTATGCGAAGATTGGAACTACTAAGTGCAGCACCCTGTTTTTATTCAAAGAGAAAAATGCTCCTAAAAGTACTAAATGTAACTTTAGACAAGTTAAGCCACAGAACATTTATATTGCGCTTTTCTCCTGGTGGACTCAAAGGGCTACAGCCACTTAGGATGTACCCCACGGGCGACCAGGATCTTAGAGAGCCTTGTCCAAAGACTCCTTACTGTTTTTCTTTACCGGTTTAAGAGGGGATTCAATCCCTAGCCAGAGGCTCAATCCCTGCATCAAAGGCAACAGCTTTAAAGGGTTACTTGAGTCTACAAAAAAAAGCAGTTTAACTTACCTAGGGCTTCTTGCAGCCCCCTGCCATCATTCTGTGCTCACACCGTCCTTCCGGGACTCACCAGCCCGCAGTGGCGACCCCTTAAAGCTGACCGGTAGTGACATGATTTCGGTCACATGACCAACTATTTGTCACATGACACGCAAAAGCTCTATACTGTCAATATTGATGTCTGAATACTCTAATGCCACCAGATCCATAATGCACTGCTGCCTCAGTAAGACTTGGAACCATTGACAGACCCAGAAATGTCCTCATTTGTTCCCATACAGAAAAGTGGGAGGAAAAAAACTTTCACTGCATGTACCTTGGCTATTTGTTGACCAGCTCATGATTGGCCTACAACAGAGTAGACTTCTGTTGATGAACTAATCTAACCCATCTCATTGCACTTGAAGTGGAACGAAAGTGAAAAACGATCCCCTGTGCTCTAAAACATTACCCATACCATAAAAACCTGTATGGGCAAACAGTTATTTCATAAAGTTACTGAAAGTGTCAGCTTTGTTTCACTTTGCTTTAGCTTATCAATTACATGCCGAAAAAGCTTATTGGAGAAGTTCCACAGGCAGTTCACAAAACTGAGCAAACAAAGCACGTAATTTTCTCTGCGCGATTCAGTGACTGTGGGCAGCTACTGTATGTATGTTTAGCATAGCAGACAGAATTCTCCTCCCTAAAAGGATTTTTGAATTTATTAGATGCTATGCCAGATCCATGCAATGACAGCTCCTTGCAATTCAATGCTCTGAGCTGGGTAAACTTGTGATACTTTCACAGATGACATTACCATGGGATAAATATAAATAGGATGAATACCTCTATGGGAAATAAAGAGTCCGACTCAGGGGCATAGCAACAAACCAGGGGGCCCCACAGTGGAACTGGAATGGGGCCTCCCAGGATCTGAACTCTATAAACTTACCCCTTCCTGCGTACACAAACATTCTTTACCCCTTGCACCAGCGGCATAGCAATAGGGGATGCAGAGGATGCAACCACACCAGGGCCCTTGGGTCAGAGGGGCCCGGTCCCTCCTTTAACCGCAATATAAGCTCTTTATTGGTCCTATGCTGGTAATAACCACTTCTATTGATGCTTTGAATAGTAGTAATCTGGCCAGACTGTAAATCCACTTTAAGTAAAGTGTGAAGAACAATTAGAAACAGTGGCTGCGCTACATTGGTGCTTGCCGGGGCTCAAGCCCCAGCTGACAAACTGCGAGCCTCCCCGAAAGCCCCCCCGACCCCACTCAGCACAGTGAAGGGGGAGCAGCGGGCACAGCGGCGGGGAAGGGGGGATGTCTTCCCCCTTCCCTCACCTTGGGGCTCTTCCTTCCTTGCTCTCCTCTCCAGAACTAAACTTTGTGGGCATTAGCGGGCGGGACTTACCTCCTCCTTGTCCCGGCACCAGAGGAAGTTCTGCGTGCCGCTGTTCTGGTCTAGACCAGACTAGTGGCAATGCAGAGCTCCCTCTGGCACCGGAACAAGGAGGAGGTAAGTCCCGCCCACTAATGCCAGCTGCCCGCAAAGTTTAGTTTTGGAGGGGAGAGCGAGGAAGGGTAACCCCAAGGTGAGGGAAGGGGGAAGAGACGTCCCCCCTTCTCCACCGCTGTGCCTGCTGCTCCTCCTTCTCTGAACTGCCACCCCTTCTGCTGCTGGGGACACCTATAGACCTGGCTACGTATACTGGGAAAACCTATAGACCTGGTTACTTCCACTGGGGATACTTATAGACCTGATAGGGGCACCTATTTTGGGTGAACTGCTGGCAGATTAACTGTATTTTTGGGGAATAGCTTCTAGATTATAAAAACAGGGAACACCAAGAGCCCCAATAGTGTAATTCGTACTGGACAAGGTGGCAATAAGTTTGTATTGCTAGATACTCACAAGTCAGGGTCACCAGCAGGCAACCACTGTAAAGGCAGGTGGGGAGATTGTCCTGACCCCACTCAGGATTAAGAAGTCGCTCTCTGTAAACAGGAAGAAAGGGTAGCAACCCTCCACCAAGGGTGGACTCAAAATTGTATACAATGAACAGAGGTGTCAAAAGTATATGATTAGATTAAATGAGCTTAAAAACCAACTTAAATGGCAAAATTGAAGGAGGAAGTGGTGGTCTTACCTCCCTCAAGCAGACACGACAACGACTGCGATTCAGACAGTCAAACACATTTATTAGGAACTTCAAAAAGAAATGCAACGCGTTTCGCAGGTTCAATCCCGTTTCAGCGCTGCGTAATATGTTGGCGCTTTATAAATACAATAAATAAATAAATAATAAATCAGGCAATATAGGGAGGAGTATCAAACAATCTGCACAAGGATTAAAATTAAGCGCCTCTGTGACACACAGAGATTATGTGTATGTTGGGGGAATCGCTGCTGCCAGATAACGTCTATTTTGGGGGAACCACTCCCATATTATCTATATTTTGGAGGAACCTCTGCCAGATTACGTGTATTTTTGGTGAAATGCTGTCAGATGACATGTATTTTGGGGGGAAACACTATGGCAGAGCTCAAACTTCACTGGCAAACCTTTTACACCACTGCTAAGGTTATGTATATTTGGCCCCACCCATGGCCACGCCCGCATTCTGTTGCATGGTCACTCCCATTTTTCGGCGTGAGCCCCGCCTACCAGCCATTGAGCCCCCCCAAAAAATCTGAAGCTGGATCCGTTACTGATTAGAAACTATATAAGGTCATTAAAAAGAATACCTATGCTTCCAGATAATTTACCTGCACCATCTCAACTGTATCCCTTTATTATTGCCAACCACAGTTCTGACACGCTGCTTGCTGGATAAATGAAGTCTGCACAGGCATCATGGAAGGGTTAAGGCCATTAATCGTGTTCCTGATTGAACTGCTGGTCCATGCTGTAGCTGCATTCCAAAACATTGCTGATGGTGAATAATAATTTCCAGCTCTGGATGCACCATGTTCATTTCATTTATTGACTGAGAATTAAATATGACACAGATGATAACTGAGGCCAGCGTTGATTTGCACAGTCACCTAGCACCGTGCCATTCAGAGGTATACCGGACTGCCAGCTTCTCCTGGGGTTAAAGAGGCTCTTTATCTACACATATGTGCTACAGTCCCTTGGGGATCCTCGAGATCGTTAAAGGGAGAGTTAGCCTAGAGATGCTATTTTAATTTTTGGCTAAATCTTCAAGGATATTTAAAATGCTAAGTGTTTAATAGATAATTGTGCTATCTCAGATACTCTCCACATTGCCCCCGGTCAATAATGCAATTATAAACGGTTACTGGATTTGCCCCATGAAGAGAGATTTGAGAACCTTTTAACTGTTTATGCTTTCCTTACAAACGCTTTCCCACTATGGCAGCCTGTACCAGAGTGCTGCTGTACCCCCACCCTCCTGAGCAGAAAATGAAACGGGGCCCAAGGCAAGTTACTGGCCTTCACTCCCTCCTGTAGTGTTTTTAGTAACTTGAGGTGGGATAGTGGCCAGAGAAAGGGGTAGCTGGGCCCCTCGATGCCCACTAGGACCCAGGCAGTTGCCTAGGTGCCTTGTGAATGATCCTGCGCTGCTTCTGAATGTCATTTTCCTGCTGTTATGGCTTGTAAGCGCTGGATAACAGTGTGCCAGCTGATCAGGACTTTATTGTCAAGCAAACGGGAATCTTCTAGTTAGTACATTCAAAAGAGAATTACAGGTATAACAGTTGTAATATGTAGAATAGGAACAGAAATAGTCTCATCTTTACTAGTAGCTGTGTAAAAACTCATAGTAATCTTCTTGACTAAAATGAGAGGGGAAAAAAAAACATTTATTAGATCTTCTTGCTAACATCTTGTTAAATGTGGGATTTGTAGTTTAAGAACAAAGTCTTTCAGAGACCAGAATAATCATTTAAAAAGATGTTGTTGTTTATTTAGGCATTATTGATCTTCCATGAATATTCAAAAACAAATCAATAAGGTATAAATCTTAGTTACTTCATAAATAGTTACAAAACATAAAATAATGAAATTGTTGAGTAATCTGTAAGTATATTAATAAAAAGCCTATTGTACTAGCTTGTATGTCTGCATGTATGTGAATGTGTGTGTGAGGTTGAAAGAAGAAAAGAAAGAATGACCCCTCTCCGCCTAAACACCCTGTATAAAATAAAATGGAATGGTCCCACAGTGTGTCCCAATGCTATCTGTGATTGGTTTGTTCAAATAATGCTATAGTTTCTATTGGTCGACTACTGACTCTAGCTGCTTCAATTAACTGTTCATTTATCCCAGAGAAAGCACGTTCCATTCTGGCTAAAACCAGTATTCTAACAACTTCATTGTACTGCTTTGGACTAGTGGCATAATGAGATACAGCTGTTTGACCAGCTTCTGACTGGGGGGGGGGGGGGGGGGGGGGGATGGTTAAGCAAAGAATTCCTGAAAGCAGGACTATAGTCTATAGAATTTCCACTCCAGCCCTGTTCCCCTAACCTAGATAATAGAAGATTTATTTTCAATCAGTCTTATCAATATTACATATATAATTGATCCATAGTTTTGATATCTCAATCGCGTCACATCCAATATAGATAATTCTCCTTCTCATCACAGCAGGGCCCTAGCTATGTAGAGAGCTCAAATCATCAAATATTTAGATCACTTGATTAAAATCTCAAAACAACTTATTACACATCTTAACCTCCTTGCCGGTTATCCCGAGTACCCGAGTCCCGGGATCGCCTCCCTCGCCGCCGATTCTCTGCTACCAGCCGTGCCGAAGGCGATCAGAGTGGGGGGGGGGGATGCCGCCGCTCAGCGCCCTGGGCTCGCTACATGATTTAAAAAAATAAATAAATAAATAAAAAGTTCTGCGCTGCCTTCTTGCCGGATTAATTAGACCGGCAAGGAGGTTAAAGGGACCCAGAGACGAGCTGTTTAAACGTTTTTTTACTCACCCAGAGCTTCCTCTAGCCCAGGGGTCCCCAAACTTTTTTGGTCAAGGTCCAGGGTCAACATACTTCAGACTGCTGGGGGGCCGGAACATACATAAAATGATGTTGAAAAACATAACATTGAATCTAGGTATCGATTCCCCCCAATCATGCCCAAAGGAGAGCTCCCAGCAGCAGCCATTCAGTCATGCGGTGCCCGGAGAACGTCTTTGTGCACCAGACAGTGAAGCATATCCAGGTGACAACCTGCTGTCCAGTTGGACAGCAGTGTCACCTGATGAACCTGATTGGAAGCCAGCGAGTTACTGCTCGCTGGCTTCTACAGTATTTGGATGGGTGGTGCGGGTGTACGGCTATTCTATATGTGGGCCACCGATATTTAAATGTACAGTGGGCCACATCTATAAGTTATACATTTGGTGTTTGGGGGCCAGTGAAAAGGCCTCAGAGGGCTGCATTCGGCCCGCGGGCCTTAGTTTGAGGACCACTGCTCTAGCCCCATAAACATGGATGCCTCCCTCGCCACTCCCATAGTCCACATGCAATCCTCCGTTCAGTCGCAATCAACCCCCGATACTCGGCTCAGTCTAACTCAGTCTGACTAAGTGACGTCAGCCGAGGTCTTCAGCGATCGTGTTGAAGATCTGCGGTTCGGCAAAAGGCCCCCCCCCCGAGCAAAATACTGGAGAAGATTGCAGCTTAACGGAGGCACTCAGGAGGACCGCGAGGGATGCATCCGTGCTTATGGGGCTGCAGGAAGCCCCGGGTAAGTAAAAAAAATGTTTAAACAGCTCGTCTCTGGTACACTTTAACAGACTTTAATGCTGAAAAATGAATAAAGACAATTTACCAGAATATAAAACAGGTTACCCCTTCCCTGTCATCTCAACATCTAGAACCACATGTGGGAAGCTTCAGAAGAGCTTCAGCTTGTGTGTATCTTCTTAGAAGATTTGCAGGCCTGGTGTCTGAATAGGATTCAAACCACCTATTCTTATACCCAATGAATCCAATATGGCTGCCTAATTTTGGAATTGTCCTTATTCTCTAGTCCTGATTGGCTGAAACCTTTAAGTCAATAACATTTATTTTATTTAAGATTCCTTATTTAATCTATCTGTGGGAATATATGTTGTTTGGTATGTTTACGCATACTGACATTTGTTTATGAGGTCTAGTTGATGTCTTTTGGAATGATATGACGTCCATTAAATAGCACTTTGACGCTGGTAGACATCTTGCCTGTGTTTGACCTGTTTGGTTAATTCAATTCCAGCAGACATTAGGACTTATCTTCATTTTATCTATCTTTCATGATGAGCTTCATATTTTATTTCTGTCTACTTTTTCCCAATACCATCTGCCATTTTGACCCAGCAAAACACCTAGACCTGTAACTTACAGTCTTCAAACCTACAGTAATTCAATACATTATTTTAATACTTATTAAAGCGGAATATAACCCTGCATTTCAACTTTGCTCTAAAACATTATTTACAGCATATTATATGCAAAAAGCATTTTTTTACTAGACCAGCATTGGAAGGGTTAAACACAGAGGTTTCAAGTTCCGTGGAGAGATATGCAGAAGTTCAGATCGTTACATTCTATTTAGTTAGATGTATCTATTGATAAATGTTACACACTCTTTGGCTGTACTCCAAGCTCCTTCTCAGTCAGAGAGAGTGAGTCACATTAAACACTTTGATACATTATGTAAACAAAATGTATCTATTTCAGCTTGGGATGCGTCTGCAGAAATCTCCAGGAACTTTAAGGGCCCGTTTCCACTATCACGAATTCGCATGCGGTGCCCGCATGCGAATTCGCATAGCCAGTGCAAGTGGATGGGACTGTTTCCACTTGTGCGTTTCCCCGCACGTTTTTCTGTGCAGAAAAAATCTGCAGGGTAGGGCCCTCAGAATTCGCCTGCGTGTGGAATGCAGGCGAATCGCACGCAATGTATTTAATAGGGAAATCGCATGCGTTTTCCCCATGCGTTTTTTGCCGCGATTTCGCATGCGATTTCGCATAGGTACCCATGTTAATTCACACAGGCAGTGACATGGTTAAAATCGCATCACCCTTACCTATGCGAAATCGCGGCAAAAAACGCATGCGGAATCGCACCCGCATGTGATTTGCCTGGGGTGATTCGCCGGTGATTCCGCAACGCTATAGTGGAAACGGGCCCTAAAGCCCTGTGTAACCCTTCCAATGCTGGTCTAGTAAAAAAAAAAATGCTGGTTGCATATAATATACTGTAAATAATGTTTTAGAGCAAAGTTGAAATGCAGGGTTATATTCCGCTTTAAATACTATAACTTTACTTGTAGTATGAGCAAATAACATGTATAGTGATCAGTTAACTTAAATAATTTAATTCCATAATTGTTTCATGGAGAAATACTAGAAATATTAATTTTATAAAGATTAGAAAAAATGCCACGTGGTAGTGTAATATAATGTATAAGCTTTTGATTAAACATGCTTTAACAATCTGACATTTTACAAAAAGCCATGATAACTAAGTTTACCATAACATTTGAGGTTTGCTGCCGTCACTAATTTCAGCATTACATTTAGAGGTTTGATAAGCTTACTTAGAACCAGATTTACATCACAGGAGCCTATAGGCACAGATGTCCTGGTACCCTAAACTTCGACCTCCATGAATCTACAGACACCCACTGAACTGTACCGATGGTGGCTGGCCCGGCTGTCTCTTCTCCCTTGGTTCCCTTGCCCGTCACAGGTGTCCCTTAGTATTAGGTAGCCAGAACTATCCTCAGTATTAAAGAGACTCTGTAACATTAAAAAGATCCCCTGGGGGGTACTCACCTCGGGTGGGGGAAGCCTCCGGATCCTAATGAGGCTTCCCACGCCGTCCTCTGTCCCACGGGGGTCTCGCTGCAGCCCTCCGAACAGCCGGCGACTGTGCCGACTGTCAGTTCAATATTTACCTTTGCTGGCTCCAGCGGGGGCGCTGTGGCGGCTTTCCGTTCCGAACTACACGGAAATACCCGATCTCATTCGGGTCCGCTCTACTGCGCAGGCGCAGGAAACTTGCGCCTGCGCAGTAGAGCAGATCCGACGCCGATCGGGTATTTCCGTGTAGTTCGGAGCCGACAGCCGTCAGAGCGCCTGCGCAGGAGCCAGGAAGGTAAATATTGACGTCACCGCTGCACGGACTCCACGGAGGGCTGCAGCGAGACCCCTGACGGATGGAGGACGGCGTGGGAAGCCTCATTAGGATCCGGAGGCTTCCCCCACCCGAGGTGAGTACCCCCCAGGGGATCTTTTCATGTTACAGATCCTCTTTAAGTAGCTAGAGGTGCTACCAAGCATTAGGTAGCTTGAGTTGGATGAATAACCTCTCATTTACACTCTGCTCGGGGCTCTGCATAGGTAAGGCAGGAAGTAGGCACTTGGGGAGGGGAGTGAGCTGCCTTTCCATCATCAGCCGCCTGTAGGCACATGCCTACAGTGCCTTATGGTAAATCTGATGCTGCGCTTACTGTTTAATAAAATTATTTGCATCCTGAGAACTGTGAGTTTTCTTATATTGCATGAATTCAGATTTTATCACTCCAGAACTCCCTTGTGAATTACAAGGTAAATTCTTCACTAAATAGGCATGTTCACCAGAGTTGAGTATTGATTGAATGGTCCTTAATGGCCTCCTCAACTGAGTGTCATCCATCTCGTGTACCTCGCTTAAGACTCCCGTGTATTCTGTGTCCTCTTCCTCTACAAGCTCAGGTTGGGTCATCCTACGCTTCTGCATCTCCGTTTCAAACAGTCCGGCCAGCCAAATATTTGGAGTCTGAGATGGTTCCAAAGTCGACCTTGCAGAAGAAGCGATGCCCCTTTTTTCTGTCTACTACTCTACTGTATTTTCTATTTTCAGAGAGAGAGAGGAGCCCTGACCTTTCAAGTGGCTTTGAAAGATACAGAATATAGTTTAACCTTTAATCTTCCACAAGAGCAGTTACACAATATTGATCTTTGCCAGTTTCATAAAACTACAGCCTTTCCTTTCTTCATAAGAGCTGGCTCTGCAAGATCCGGCATGCCCAGCTCCTATTAACCTTCCAAAAATCAAGAGATCTTCAGCTTCTACTGCAAGAGATCAAAGAGAACTTTTATAGATAATATTGTGCGTGTGCATGTGTTGTAGACAGATGAGTTTTCTTCAGTACAGTTACCGCTAAAAATATTTTTCATAATACATTGTAAATTATAAATCTATATGCCGGATATGGCTTGCAGATACCTTCAAATGGTATCCTTATCCTTGTGACATCATAGTCTAGGTTTACTAGTAGCAGTGATGCTGGGAGGGCGTGTGCATACATGTAAAAAAGGCGCCTGGGAAAACAGGCACAGGGCATTGCCATTAGTAGAATATCACTAAAGTTAACGATATTCCACTGCTGGGTTCCGATAGTAAAATATTGGTAAACTTTAAAGGAATACTTAAGTCATTTAAAAAAAATGACTTTTACTCACCTGGGGCTCCCCTCAGCCCCCTGCAGCTGAACGGTGCCCTCGCCGTGTCCATCCGATGCGCCTGGTCTCGCCGGCGGCCACTTCCGGTTTGGCCGTCACCGGCCGACAGGCTGTGAACGCGGCTGATTATCCGCGTCCCCGGACGCAATAGCGCCTTCTACAATGCTATTGCGTCCGGGGACGCGGATAATCAGCCGCGTACACAGCCTGTCGGCCGGTGACGGCCATACCGGAAGTGGCCGCCGGCGAGACCAGGCGCATCGGATGGACACGGCGAGGGCACCGTTCAGCTGCAGTGGGCTGAGGGGAGCCCCAGGTGAGTAAAAGTCATTTTTTTAAATGACTTAAGTATTCCTTTAATCCTACTCTCACACAGAACCCTCCACTACCGATGCCTAACCCCCTGGTGTTGCCTAACCCTAACCTCTTCTCGTGGCACCTAACCTCCCACTAGGTCTAACCCTTACCACCACACCACACCCCCCCCTCCGTGGCGCCTAACCCTAACCCCTTCCCCGGGCCTAAACCTTAACCCCCCTGCTTTTCCCCGTTCCCTTTAGGCAATGCCGTAATTTTCATGACTCTGCACAGCGATTCTATTGAGCATGAAATTTACCTACTTTCCTGAAAATCACAAGATTTGGGTTAAGAAGGTAAATTTCAGCACCTGATAACTGCACCCAAATTTCCGTTCTTTGCAGCACATCGCAGCTTTTATAATAGGCGCCTACAGTGGCACCCTTTTTTCTGTAAGGGCTCTTGCGCCTTTTTTTCCTGATTCGGGGAGTGCTGTTCCCTGTTTTATTATCTTCCTGTTGGTCATAGGACTAGACTTCCCATGACCTCTTGTGGAGACAGGAAGCTAACAATTCTGCATTCTCGAGACCCTAGATTCTCAACGTGTTGTACACATACCCCAGGTTGTACTTCCGATGGTTCCAGGGGGTACTCGGGCTTGATATGTTTAACCAAGAATAACAAATTTAGAGTTTTAGAAAATGATAAATCTTACTTAAACAACACCATATTAGTATTTTAGCTAATTAAAAGCAATAGTACAGTGGCTTGCAAAAGTATTCGGCCCCCTTGAAGTTTTCCACATTTTGTCACATTACTGCCACACACATGAATCAATTTGATTGGAATTCCACGTGAAAGACCAATACAAAGTGGTGTACACGTGAGAAGTGGAACGCAAATCATACATGATTCCAAACGTGTTTTTAAAATAAATAACTGCAAAGTGGGGTGTGCGTAATTATTCAGCCCCCCGAGTAAATACTTTGTAGAACCACCTTTTGCTGCAATTACAGCTGCCAGTCTTTTAGGGTATGTCTCTACCAGCTTTGCATATCTAGAGACTGAAATCCTTGCCCATTATTCTTTGCAAAACAGCTCCAGCTCAGTCAGATTAGACGGACAGCGTTTGTGAACAGCAGTTTTCAGATCTTGCCACAGCTTCTTGATTGGATTTAGATCTGGACTTTGACTGGGCCATTCTAACACATAGATATGTTTTGGTTTAAACCATTCCATTGTTGCCCTGGCTTTATGTTTAGGGTCGTTGTCCTGCTGGAAGGTGAACCTCCGCCCCAGTCTCAAGTCTTTTGCAGACTCCAAGAGGTTTTCTTCCACGATTGCCCTGTATTTGGCTCCATCCATCTTCCCATCAACTGTGACCAGCTTCCCTGTCCCTGCTGAAGAGAAGCACCCCCAGAGCATGATGCTGCTACCACCATATTTGACAGTGGGGATGGTGTGTTCAGAGTGATGTGCAGTGTTAGTTTTCCGCCACACATAGCGTTTTGCATTTTGGCCAAAAAGTTCAATTTTGGTCTCATCTGACCAGAGCACCTTCTTCCACATGTTTGCTGTGTCCCCCACATGGCTTGTGGCAAACTGCAAACGGGACTTCTTATGCTTTTCTGTTAACAATGCCTTTCTTCTTGCCACTCTTCCATAAAGGCCAACTTTGTACAGTGCATGACTAATAGTTGACCTATGAACAGATTCCCCCACCTGAGCTGTAGATCTCTGCAGCTCGTCCAGAGTCACCATGGGCCTCTTGACTGCATTTCTAATCAGCGCTCTCCTAGTTCGGCCTGTGAGTTTAGGTGGACGGCCTTGTCTTGTTAGGTTTACAGTTGTGCCATATGCCTTCCATTTCTGAATGATCGCTTGAACAGTGCTCCGTGGGATGTTCAAGGCTTTGGAAATCTTATTGTAGCCTAAGACTGCTTGAAATTTCTCAATAACTTTATCCCTGACCTGTCTGGTGTGTTCTTTGTAATTCATGGTGTTGTTGCTCCCAATATTCTCTTAGACAACCTCTGAGGCCCTCACAGAGCCGCTGTATTTGGACCTACATTAAATTACACACAGGTGCACTCCATTTAGTCATTAGCACTCATCAGTCAATGTCTATAGGCAACTAACTGCACTCAGATCAAAGGGGGCTGAATAATTACGCACACCCCACTTTGCAGTTATTTATTTGTAAAAAATGTTTGGAATCATGTATGATTTTCGTTCCACTTCTCACGTGTACACCACTTTGTATTGGTCTTTCACATGAAATTCCAATAAAATTGATGCATGCTTGTGGCAGTAATGTGACAAAATGTGGAAAACTGCAAGGGGGCCGAATACTTTTGCAAGCCACTGTAAATGCTTTGAAATTGTTTAGAACCAATTAAGATGTGCTATGATTAAATATATATATTTGTCAAGGGGTACTTGGGATGTTTACTATGCTAGGGTGTACTTGGCGAGTATAGGGTTTAAAAAGGGGTACATACCCATAAAATGTTGAGAAACACTGCTCTAGAAGACGTGTCAGAAAAATCCAGTATTGGCTGACCAATGATGCTGGGCAGATGATGTATTAGGGTTTTAGTGTGAGAAAGTTGATGGTTGATATCAATTTGCAGTTGTTTAATTAAATGTGCCCCAGACAACAATGGCTGAGCTACAAATGGAGCAGCCTCCCGCCTAGTGGCCAGTTCCAATAGAGATTCTTGTGGGGATTTTTATTGTGGGCTCCAAGCAGAATAGTAATCTTTATGTCATTCATACTACAGTGGTTTGGGCAAGCTTTTAAAGTGTACATGAAGGCAAATTTGGAGAAAAAGTTAGATACTTGCCTCACTAGAGGGAAGCCTAGGATAATACAGAGGCCTCCCCCATCCCCCTTGAGCTTGCCGTTCCAATGTTGGCAACCTATTTGATACGGGCTTACGGAATATGTTCACGCTGCCACGCCCAGTGGCGTATCTGGAGAGGTGCAGGCATGGCTTGTGCCATGGGTGCCACAGCACCTATCGGCGCCATGACTGCCCCCGTCACCACTGAGCTGCCACTTGTGCCTCCTGGTCCGTCCCCACTGCCTCTTTCAATCAGACCTCAGGTCATCGGTGGCCAGACCAGCGGCAAAAACCCAACAAAAAAAACAGACAACAATAACAAATGCACGTGAAGAAGGGCATTCAAGGGGTTGGTGGCACAACTTCAGTGTTTGCCATAGGCATCATATTACCCAGATACGCCTCTGGCCCCGCCACAACCATGTACAAGCACGGCTGCACTGTGCAGGCGCAAAACAGCCAGCGCAATAGCACGGAACCGCTCATGCTCGTGTATTTTTCCTCCATGCACAAGCGGCTCCTTGCTATGCCTAATGAATACTCCTATGTACACTTCCATAGGCATTACTGAATAAGGAGAAGCGGGCTCATGTACTGTGTACAGACAGGAGTAGTGGCACGTTAATCCACGGTTACAGTTTGTTTGCTTTGTCATAAGTGATTCCCTAGAACTAATCTTAGCATTGTAAAAAGATTAGGAGACTTGAACAGGCAGCGCCAGATTCATAGGCCGTATTTCATGACATCTCCCATCTGCGAGATCTTCTGTGCAGGAGATGAAATTAGCCCAAAGTGTTGGTGTTCCCTTTATGAATATTGATTGAGATGTATATCTTTAGGGTAGGCAGGGAAAGGAATGCACAGAACAATTTCAGAGTAAAATCCGATTTTTTCCATTTCATCCTTCTCAGGCAGAAACACTAAAGAGGAGATTTACAGTGGTATTAAAAAAACAAAACTGCAAATCCCACAGTACATGTTTAGAGAGATATATTTAATATGTACGTTAGGGTTATCTTTGCTTCAAGACTAAACCGTGAATTCTTCTGAATAAAGCCTCATACAGCAGGAATAGACAATAATGGAAGCATGAAATCTGTGTGCCTGCTATCAGCGGAAGTTTGGGTGGCATCATAAGCGCCCGGAAATTAGTTTGTTCAGGGGGGGGGGGGGGGGGGTTAGGTATGGGAGGGGTTGTGTGCGACGGTTAAGGCTATCCATGGGGGGTTTCCTGTGATGGGGACAGTTAAGGTTAGCTGGGGGAGGGAGGAGGGTTTGCAGAAGTGGGGACGGTTAAGGTTTGCCGTGGGGGGAGGGGGTATTAACGTTAGGCATCGGTAGTGGGAGGGTTCAGTGTGAGTATAGGCTTAGCTTTAGCTATAGTAATATATTGGTATTTAATACCAATATTTTACAATTGTTTTTTATACTTCAATAGTAGAATATTGGTAAATTTATCGATAATTTACTATCGGGTTTTGGCACCCTTTATTGACGTACCGTATATTCCGGCGTATAAGATGACTGGGCGTATAAGACGACCCCCAACTTTTCCAGTTAAAATATAGAGTTTGGGATATTCTCGCCGTATAAGACCACCCCTCTTCCAACACACACACCAAATAAAAATGTAAAAAACATAATATACTGGTGCTATGTATGAACAGATACTGGTGCTGTACTGTATGTGGTACCCAGTATATAACAGTATATAGGCGACTGGATGGTTACATTGATCAGCTCTCCCTCTCCCTAAGTGGATTGGTCAGCTCTCCTTGTCTACCTGTTTATCAGAGAGGTATGGAAGAATAGATTGCGCTGTGCCCATAAAACACGCCTCTTTCACCCTTCTGGCCCGCCCTTGTATTCTATTTACCTCCTTCTCTGCCTCTTAGATCTCGCACATGTGCGCCTGCGCCCAGGGTTCGAGTGGGGCGTGGACGCGGGTGGACGACGTCCACTTGCTTTTTTTAGAGGGTGGATGCCTGGCATGTCTGGAGGGAGAGAGTGCAGAGGAGAAGTAGCGATCATGGGCACAGCAGGGAAGGGGGGACGTCTCCCCCCCCCCCCCTTCCTCACCTTGGGGCTCTTCCCTCCCCCTCCCTCCCCCCCAGAACTAAAATTTGCGGGAGGGCTGGCAGCAGCGCGCGTGACTTACCTCACTCTCGTTCCAAGCGCTAAGTATTGATGTCCGGTTCATTTGAGCCGGTTCTTTCCTGTGAGTTGAGTGATCCAACTCATCACACTGAACTGGATGAGACAGGAACTGCAGCTGAACACAGTGTGCAGCTGCAGTTCCTGTCTCATCCACTGAACTGATTCGGTTCAGTGTGATGAGCCGGATCACTCAACTCACAGGAAAGAACCGGCTCAAATGAACCGGACATCGCTACTTACCCAGCGAAGGAGGAAGGAGGTAAGTCCTGCCGCTGCCAGCCACCTGCAAACTGTAGTTCTGGAGGGGGAGAGGGAGGAAGGGGGAGCCCTGAGGGGGGGCGGAGATGTTCCCCGCTGTGCCCACCAATCCCTCTTCTCTGCACTGCCTCCCCTCCTTGTGGGGACATCTGGCTACCTATTCTGGGGGCACCTTTAGACCTGGCTATACTGAGGGCACCTATAGACCTGGCTACATATACTGGGGACACCAATACACCTAGCTACATATACTGAGGACATCTATACACCTAACCACCTTTTTTGGGGACATCTATACACCTGGCTATCTATTCTGGGGGCATCGGCACGCCCCTGCCCCCCCTTGACCTCATCCACACCGCCAGACTGAGGAAAAGAGCCTGCAAGATCGCACCCACTCAGGCAGCCGCTTCTTTGAGCCACTCCCACTAGGCCGCCGGTTCAGAACAATCCGCACCAGAACCACAAGGCGCAGGAACACCTTCTTTCCTCAAGCTGTTCTCCTACTGAACACTTGCCCATCTGGGCCCCTATAGTCCTGATCACGGACTAACCAACCCTTTACCAGGACTAATGTACTCTTCTCAGTGCTTGGCATGCATGCTGTAACATGTATATGTTCCCACTTTCTAATCTCACCAATGCATGTATGTCTGCTCTGTCTCTTAAAACTAGTGAATGTCTCAAATGTTTTAAATGTTTTGAATGCTTTAAATGTATCACGCTCTCCTGCCTTTGCCATGTGTACAACAACCAATTCCGGGTACGTCTACAGCGTACTCGGCAAATAAACTGATTCTGATTCTGATATACCCCTGCCTACATATACTGGGGACTTATACACCTGCCTACATATACTGGGCACATATACCTCTGGCTACATATACTGGGGACATATACCCCTGCCTACATATACTGGGCACATATACTGGGACATATACCCCTGCCTACATATACTAGGCACATATACCCCTGCCTACATATACTGGGACATATACCTCTGCCTACATATACTGGGGACATATACTGTACACCTGCCTACATATACTGGGCACATATACCCCTGCCTACATATACTGGGACATAAACCCCCTGACTACATATACTGGGGACATATACCCCTGCCTACATATACTGGGACATATACCTCTGCCTACATATACTGGGGACATATACTGTACACCTGCCTACATATACTGGGCACATATACTGGGACATATACCCCTGCCTACATATACTGGGCACATATACCCCTGCCTACATATACTGGGACATATACCTCTGCCTACATATACTGGGCACATATACCCCTGCCTACATATACTGGGACATATACCTCTGCCTACATATACTGGGCACATATACCCCTGGCTACATATGCTGGGCACATATACCTCTGCCTACATATATTATTATTATTATTTAGTATTTATATAGCGCCGACATATTACGCAGCGCTGTACAGTGTATATATATTGTCACTAACTGTCCCTCAAAGGAGCTCACAATCTAATCCCTACCATTGCCATATGTCTATATTATGTAGTGTAAGTACTGTAGTCTAGGGCCAATTTTAGAGGGAGCCAATTAACTTATCTGTATGTTTTTGGAATGTGGGAGGAAAAGGGAGTGCCCAGAGGAAACCCACGCAGACACGGAGAGAACATACAAACTCTTTGCAGATAGTGCCCTGGCTGGGATTCGAACCAGGGACCTAGCGCTGCAAGGCGAGAGAGCTAACCACTACGCCACCATGCTGCCCATATACTGGGGACATATACCCCTGCCTACATATACTGGGGACATATACTGTACACCTGCCTACATATACTGGGCACATATACTAAGCACATATACCCCTGACTACATATACTGGCACATATACCCCTGACTACATATACTGGGACATATACCCCTGCCTACATATACTGGGGACATATACTGTACACCTGCCTACATATACTGGGACATATACCTCTGGCTACATATACTGGGCACATATACCCCTGCCTACATATACTGGGCACATATACCCCTGACTACATATACTGGGACATATACCCCTGCCTACATATACTGGGACATATACCCCTGCCTACATATACTGGGGACTACTATACCCCTGCCTACATATACTGGGGACTACTATACCCCTGCCTACATATACTGGGGACTACTATACCCCTGCCTACATATACTGGGGACTACTATACCCCCGCCTACATATACTGGGGACTACTATACCCCTGCCTACGTATACTGGGGACTACTATACCCCCTGACTACATATACTGGGGACATATACCCCTGCCTACATATACTGGGACATATACCCCCGCCTACATATACTGGGGACTACTATACCCCCTGACTACATATACTGGGGACATATACCCCTGCCTACATATACTGGGACATATACCCCTGACTACATATACTGGGACATATACCCCTGCCTACATATACTGGGCACATATACCCCTGCCTACATGTACTGGGGACTACTATACCCCTGACTACATATACTGGGGACATATACCCCTGCCTACATATACTGGGGACATATACTGTACACCTGCCTACATATACTGGGCACATATACTAAGCACATATACCCCTGACTACATATACTGGGACATATACCCCTGCCTACATATACTGGGGACATATACTGTACACCTGCCTACATATACTGGGCACATATACTAAGCACATATACCCCTGACTACATATACTGGCACATATACCCCTGACTACATATACTGGGACATATACCCCTGCCTACATATACTGGGCACATATACCCCTGCCTACATGTACTGGGGACTACTATACCCCTGACTACATATACTGGGGACATATACCCCTGCCTACATATACTTGGACATACACCTCTGCCTACATATACTGGGACATATACCTCTGGCTACATATACTGGGCACATATACCCCTGCCTACATATACTGGGCACATATACCCCTGACTACATATACTGGGACATATACCCCTGCCTACATATACTGGGACATATACCCCTGCCTACATATACTGGGGACTACTATACCCCTGCCTACATATACTGGGGACTACTATACCCCTGTCTACATATACTGGGGACTACTATACCCCCTGACTACATATACTGGGGACATATACCCCTGCCTACATATACTGGGACATATACCCCTGCCTACATATACTGGGGACTACTATACCCCCTTCCTACATATACTGGGACATATACCCCTGCCTACATATACTGGGGACATATACTGTACACCTGCCTACATATACTGGGCACATATACTAAGCACATATACCCCTGACTACATATACTGGCACATATACTCCTGACTACATATACTGGGACATATACCCCTGACTACATATACTGGGACATATACCCCTGCCTACATATACTGGGGACATATACTGTACACCTGCCTACATATACTGGGCACATATACTAAGCACATATACCCCTGACTACATATACTGGCACATATACCCCTGACTACATATACTGGGACATATACCCCTGCCTACATATACTGGGCACATATACCCCTGCCTACATGTACTGGGGACTACTATACCCCTGACTACATATACTGGGGACATATACCCCTGCCTACATATACTTGGACATACACCTCTGCCTACATATACTGGGACATATACCTCTGGCTACATATACTGGGCACATATACCCCTGCCTACATATACTGGGCACATATACCCCTGACTACATATACTGGGACATATACCCCTGCCTACATATACTGGGACATATACCCCTGCCTACATATACTGGGGACTACTATACCCCTGCCTACATATACTGGGGACTACTATACCCCTGCCTACATATACTGGGGACTACTATACCCCCTGACTACATATACTGGGGACATATACCCCTGCCTACATATACTGGGACATATACCCCTGCCTACATATACTGGGGACTACTATACCCCCTTCCTACATATACTGGGACATATACCCCTGCCTACATATACTGGGGACATATACTGTACACCTGCCTACATATACTGGGCACATATACTAAGCACATATACCCCTGACTACATATACTGGCACATATACTCCTGACTACATATACTGGGACATATACCCCTGACTACATATACTGGGACATATACCCCTGCCTACATATACTGGGGACATATACTGTACACCTGCCTACATATACTGGGCACATATACTAAGCACATATACCCCTGACTACATATACTGGCACATATACCCCTGACTACATATACTGGGACATATACCCCTGCCTACATATACTGGGCACATATACCCCTGCCTACATGTACTGGGGACTACTATACCCCTGACTACATATACTGGGGACATATACCCCTGCCTACATATACTTGGACATACACCTCTGCCTACATATACTGGGACATATACCTCTGGCTACATATACTGGGCACATATACCCCTGCCTACATATACTGGGCACATATACCCCTGACTACATATACTGGGACATACCCCTGCCTACATATACTGGGACATATACCCCTGCCTACATATACTGGGGACTACTATACCCCTGCCTACATATACTGGGGACTACTATACCCCTGCCTACATATACTGGGGACTACTATACCCCCTGACTACATATACTGGGGACATATACCCCTGCCTACATATACTGGGACATATACCCCTGCCTACATATACTGGGGACTACTATACCCCTGCCTACATATACTGGGGATTACTATACCCCTGCCTACATATACTGGGGACTACTATACCCCTGCCTACATATACTGGGGACTACTATACCCCCTGACTACATATACTGGGGACTACTATACCCCTGCCTACATATACTGGGGACTACTATACCCCCTGACTACATATACTGGGGACATATACCCCTGCCTACATATACTGGGACATATACCTCTGCCTACATATACTGGGACATATACCTCTACCTACATATACTGGGGCATATACCCCTGACTACATATACTGGGACATATACCCCTGCCTGCATATACTGGGACATATACCCTGCCTACATATACTGGGGACTACTATACCCCTGACTACATATACTGGGGACATATACCTCTGCTTACATATAATGGGCACATATACCCCTGACTACATATACTGGGGACATATACCCCTGACTACATATACTGGACTACTATACGCCTGACTACATATACTGGGGACTACTATACTCCTGACTACATATACTGGGCACATATACCCCTGACTACATATACTGGCACATCTACCCCTGGCTACATATACTGGGCACCTATACCCCTGGCTACATATACTGGACACCTATACCTCTAGCTACATATACTGGGGACTACTAAACCCCTGACTACATATACTGGGCACATATACCCCTGGCTACATATAGTAGGCAACTATACCTCTGGCTACATAAACTGGGGACTACTATACTCATGACTACTTATACTGGGGACCCCTATAGACCTGGCTACCTATGCTGGGGGTACCTATTTTGGGGGAACTGCTGTCAGATTATCTGCATTTTTGTGGAACCGCTGTTATGTATTTTGAGGAACAGCTGCCAGATTATGTGTATGTTAGGGGACCACTGCTGCCAGATTACGTGTATTTTGGGGAACTGCTGCCAGATTGTGTATGTTTGGGGGACCACTGCTGCCAGATTATATGTATTTTTGGTGTTACGTGTATTTTGGGTGATCCGCTGTCAGGTTTCGCGTATGTTGGGGAACTACTTCCAAATTATGTGTACTGCCACTGTCATGCTCACCAGCAGGCATTCCGTCTGGCGAGGCTTTGCTTCGTGCAGATGAACTCCCAAAGACGCAGACACCCAGGATATGATGCAAAGTGATGTTTTATTTACAGTGAAGGTATGTACATCAACAGTATTCAAAGTAGATTCCAGACCGTGCAGGAACAGGCATGCAACATTATGTTCATGAAGCAACTTGACAGGAGTATTTACCCAGGCAATATTAGTAAGTTCAAGTCCACCAGCAGGTATGTAGATATTCATCCAGAATACAGCATACAGGACAAGAGCAAACACACGGGCTATAACTTCAAGAGGTCAGACAGAACTGGAGCAACCACACAGATTATAATCCTAGGACTCAGGCAAGACAGGAGCAGGAACTGAGGCTGCACAAGCAGGGAGGACAAACAATGTGACAGCAAAGGCTGCTGGGAAGTCTGGATCTTAAGTACTCAGCTAACAAGGCCCTCACCTTGCAGGTGTTCAGACACTCCCATGTAATCTCACTGCAGCAGGACTGAGCCAAATGCAAAGCCAGCCCATAACTGCAGTGAGAAACAGAACTGGGAATCCTCGCACACACACATGCAATTCAATTGCAGCAATGTGCAGACAAAAACAAATGGACAGTCAGCCCATCACTGCAATGACAGGCAGAACTGAGAATCCTCACAGACTTGCATACAATTCCATTGCAGTAATGTGTAGACTGAAGCAAATGCAGAGTCAGCCTATCACTGCAATGACAGGCAGAACTGGGGATCCTAACAGCCACATTGTCTATTTTGGGGGAACCACTGCCATACTATCTGTATTTTGGAGGAATTTCTACCAGATTATGTCATTTTTTGGTGAAATGCTGTCAGATTACATCTATTTTTGGGGGATACACTACGGCAGAGCTCAAACTTCCCTGGCAGACATTTTAAATCACTGCTAAGGTCATGTATATTTGGCCCCACCCATGACCACGCCCACAATATGCTTGACCACGCCCATTTTCACAGGGGTTTTCAGGGTGAGTCCACTCACCTCTTTTTCCAGGACTAGACCCCTGCCTGCGCCGCTTCACTACAGTCCTTAGCAGCGAGATCTGTGAGTCGGTAACAGGATAGGGCGTATCACCTGGCATCAATGACACCCGGCGTATAAGGCGACCCCTGACTATTCAGAAGGTTTTCAAGGGTTAAAAAGTAGTCCTATACGCCAGAATATACTGTACATGCCTTAAAAAGATAGAGATCATCACAGCATAGTAAAAAGAGAGACCACTGGGGGAGGAAATGGGAGGTGAGGAAGTGGGTGTGGGTATTATAGTGTGATATTTACTGTAATAATGCCCTCCAGTATATTGCAAACTAGTATTGCCTTGTTATGATGCCCTGTGATATTGCCTCTTGTGTTATGGTGTCCTGTGATAGTGCCTCCTGTGTTATGGTGCCCTGTGATAGTGCCTCTTGTGTTATGGTGCCCTGTGATAGTGCCTCCTGTGTTATGGTGCCCTGTGATAGTGTCTCCTGTGTTATGGTGCCCTGTGATAGTGCCTCCTGTGTTATGGTGCCCTGTGATAGTGCCTCTTGTGTTATGGTGCCCTGTGATGGTGCCTCCTGTGTTATGGTGCCTCCTGTGTTATGGTACCCTGTGAAAATGCCTCCTGTGTTATGGTGCACTATGATAATGCTTCCTGTGTTATGGTGCACTGTGAAAATGTCTCATGTGTTATGGTACCCTGTGATAATTTCTCCTGTGTTATGGTGCCTTCTGATAGTGCCTCCTGTGTTATGGTGCCCTCTATTAGTGCCTCCTATGTTATGGTACCCTGTGATAATGCCTCCTGTGTTATAGTACAGTGTGATAATGTCTCCTGTGTTATGGTGCCCTATGATAGTGCCTCCTGTGTTATGGTGCCCTGTGATAGTGCCTCCTGTATTATGGTGCCCTGTGATAGTGCCTCCTGTGTTATGGTGCCCTGTGATAGTGCCTCCTGTGTTATGGTGTCCTGTGATAGTGCCTCCTGTGTTATGGTGTCCTGTGATAGTGCCTCCTGTGTTATGGTGCCCTGTGATAGTGCCCCCTGTGCTATGGTGCCCTGTGATAGTGCCTCCTGTGTTATGGTGTCCTGTGATAATGCCTCCTGTGTTATGGTGTCCTGTGATAGTGTCGCCTGTGTTATGGTGCCCTGTGATAGTGCCTCCTGTGTTATGGTGCCCTGTGATAGTGCCTCCTGTGTTATGGTGCCCTGTGATAGTGCCTCCTGTGTTATGGTGTCCTGTGATAGTGTCTCCAGTGTTATGGTGCCCTGTGATAGTGCCTCCTGTGTTATGGTGCCCTGTGATAGTGCCTCCTGTGTTATGGTGTCCTGTGATAGTGCCTCCTGTGTTATGGTGTCCTGTGATAGTGTCGCCTGTGTTATGGTGCCCTGTGATAGTGCCTCCTGTGTTATGGTGCCCTGTGATAGTGCCTCCTGTGTTATGGTGCCCTGTGATAGTGCCTCCTGTGTTATGGTGTCCTGTGATAGTGCCTCCTGTGTTATGGTGTCCTGTGATAGTGTCGCCTGCAGGGGCGTAGCAATAGGGGGTGCAGAGGTAGCAACCGCATCGGGGCCCTTGGGCCAGAGGGGCCCCATTGGGCTCTCCTTCAAGCACAATATTAGCTCTCTATTGGTCCTGTGCTGGTAATAATCACTTCTATAGATGCTCTAAATACTTGTAATCATTAACACACTGTTCCCCATTCCCTTCTTGCACCTCCAACACTGTAGTTGCCATTGGCAGGTTTTGGTACGCCGTATCAATTGTTATGTATAGAGTGCTTGGGGGGCCCCATGTAAAACTTGCACCGGGGTCCACAGCTCCTTAGCTACGCCACTGGTCGCCTGTGTTATGGTGTCCTGTGATAGTGCCTCCTGTATTATGGTGCCCTGTGATAGTGCCTCCTGTATTATGGTGCCCTGTGATAGTGCCTCCTGTGTTATGGTGCCCTGTGATAGTGCCTCCTGTGTTATGGTGCCCTCGGATAGTGCCTCCTGGGTTATGGTGCCTCCTGTGTTATGGTGCCTCCTGTGTCATGCTACCCCCATTGTGCACCTATATTCTGCTGTCTCATAGTACCCCCAGTGCTTTACTGTCCCCAGAGCTATGCTATCCCAGTGGTGCCCCTGAGCTATGCTGTCCCCATGGTGTCCCCTGAGTTATGCTGATTAGATATGTTTATATGTTTAGCCAAGAGTTTTATCAGCTCTGAGTGCAGGGAACAGATAAAAAAGTACAATAGTTAAAGATCCCATAAAGGTCTTTATGGGAGCTGAAAAACATTAAACAGCTGTCATTGTGTACCTGACATAGTCAAAACTTAAAAGCCAGATTTATAACCTTTAAATGAAAATAAGAAATTATTTCAGGAAAGTCCTATTAGGAGTAGAGATTCGCCCGGCGAACATCTCTGGAGGTTTTACTACTTCCGGGTCGCTCTGACCCTGAGTAGTACGCCTGCGCTGCCCGGCGGAGCGCATCCTAGATCGCGCTCCTGTTGCCAGGCACTCTCTGCGCATGAGCGTGACGTCGTTCATGACGTCATGCACATGCGCAGAAAGTGCCCAGCAACAGGAGCGCGATCGAGGACGCGCTCCGCCGAGCAGCGCAAGCGTACTACTCCGGGTCAGAGCGACCCGGAAGTAGTAAAACCCCCATGGATTCAGAGATGTTCGCGGGTGAACGGTTCGGGAACCGTTCGACCACATCTCTAATTAGGAGTAGATCTATAGATACATTTGTTTATCTCATCAGTTTATTTTCATTCCGGCTTTCCTTGAATTTTTTCCTGATGAAAAATAATAATTAAAAAAAAAATCAGTTGCTAAACCTAATAAATGAAACACAAAGAAAGAATATCACTATATACTCACCAACGGACAGTTGGCCCAAAACCATTGCAGAAAACGGCTAATTGCGGGTTTCACGGCTGATCCATCAGCCACGTTTCCCCGGGGGGAAGTCATTAAGGCAACACAAAGTTCAGATTAGCTGCCTCACTTTGATAAGCAGAGAAAAAAACAAATTACTGAAGGCAGGTGAACAAAACATTGCGCCCAAAGCGCTGGCCGAGGTAATTGGCCCATTTGCAGTAGCCATTTTTCAAATGAAAAAAAAAATACAGTCATGATGGGCCATTTATATGCAGCTCTCGGTGTGAAATCAGCGTGTCGGGGGAGGAGAGGGGCGTCTGGGAAAGAAAAATGGAACAAATTTGGGATATTTTGTACACAGAGCCTGTACTACTGAAAATGCCAGGATTTGCAAGAGGCAAAAACCACTAACTGAAACACATCATATGTTGAACTAAAGTATGCCGTGATGCTGTAGAGGTTGTGGACCATTTTGTATTTCTAATATTATGTTTTGTGTGTGTATGTATATGTATAAATAGGAAGGGGTGAGCAGCACAAACCAACTGTAAGGCAGGGGTCACACTTACCGGCTTTCGTACGCGTTTTCTGCACAGAAAAACTGACTTCAACTGAGAACTCATGTTAATCAATAAGCAAGGTCACACTATAGGCTACGTTTCCACTTGTGCGTTGCGATTTCGCTGCGAATAAAACGCATGCGAAATCGCATCGCAATGCGAATTCGCATGCGTATAACCATGCGAATTCGCATGCGTTTTGCGAAATGCGATTTTGACTATGGGTGCTGCCCTTATATGCAAATTTTGCCTGTGAGCTGCAAAGAGGAAGTTGTCACAGCAGGATGTAGTATTCTGTTGTAAAATTTGCATATAAGGGCTTCCTTCCTGTTGTGCCATGTGGGTTTTGTGAAGGAGAAGTGATCGTTGGTGTCGTGATAGTGACGATGTTTTTTTGTGATGCTGAGGAGATGTTGTTGCTCAGTATGCTGGGCAATATGGTGACCACTATGCAGAGGATGCGTAGGAGGAGGATTACTCCACGGAGGCGACACCGCTTTTGGGTGCATCCATTAGTGGTGGAGAGGCCTATAAAGGGCCAGTTTAATGTGTTGTATGGGGATCTGCGTAGTGACCCCGTGAAATTTTTTAATTACACACGGATGACTACAACCTCGTAAGTATATCTTTCATTTTTGTGATGTAGAGCTTTGTGTTGTATGGTTGATGTATGAAGTGTATGTTTTATAAATGTTTGTGCTTTCCTTGTTTAGTTTTGATTACCTGCTTGAGCTTCTGGGAGAGGATCTGCGTAGGGAGGATACGTGGTTTCGTTCTGCCGTCATACCGGAGGAGAGACTGCTGTTGACTCTGAGGTAAGAAGCGCACATTTTGTGTCCAACTGAACTATCTAATGTTGTAACCAGTATGTGCTGTGTAATGAATTATTTTGCCAAGTGTCGCAAGGTGGCCAGGTATGAGGGAAAGCAATGGCTAAACTGGGGAGTCTGGGTATCAAGAAAGAAAATCAGACATGAGATAATATTTCACATATTTCAATTACACATGGGGCTTCCTGCAGCTCCAGAAACCCTCATCGGTCCCAAGATCCGGCCCTCAGCTTCCTCCGTTTGCCATTGCTGGTCCCATCTTACCAGGGCGCGTGGCCAGACTACAACAGTGAAGTGAGAACAAAACACACTGACAAGATATGCAGTTGTGAAAGTTTACTATCACCTTTTCAAAGTGAAATAATCAGTAGTTCAAAGTGCACATGTTTTATTCAACAAAATGTCTGGCATGTAGTCCAACATGGACAGCCAAAGTGAAACTTACTTAGTGCAAACAAAAAGCTATTGCATAACATTTATCAGGTCAAATGTTGGCTCAATTTGGCCCTTAATGTATTACTCATTGCCATCAAAATCGTACAACAGGCGAGTCATGGACATTGGAGCAGGTTGAGAGGCGGAAGGTTCACTGTGCCTTTCTAATGGGCGTAATGAACGATGCTCACATGAGAGAGTTTCATTCCAATTGTACATTGGATTCACCTCTGGCCTTGAACGTGGGGGAGGCAATGTGGTATATGTCTGTGTTTGCTCTGTCAAAAACTGTTGGGATGCTGAATTAGGAGGGCCCATGGTGTTTGTATACCCATAACCCTGTTGGTAATTCCCCTGCTTGTGTAATTCACGCCCACAAACTGATCCCTCTGTGCTGGACCCCCCTACAGTACCTAATTTTCCCTCATTGTCCTGCCTGGTTTTACGCTGATACTTTTCAATAACTTGAATTAATTCTACATGAACACTGGAATAGTAACGTGGATGCACGTCATCCAGGTAGGGCTTTAGTGAAGTGAGTATTTTTAAGGGTACACTTTCTTCATAAGCAATTTGGCGGTCACGGGTGCTTTTGAGATAATCTAAAATGTCCTTGTATGTTGTAGAGAGGTGTGCAACTTCTTCCGTATCTTCATCTCGTGTTGATGTGACTCGTCGCTGGGTAGTAGCTCTAGTGGAGCGTTCTCGGCGTCTGGAAGCTGTCGAGCTAGTAGTTGCACTTCCAGAATAGGATGCCCTCTCTGTGCCATCATCAGCATTGTCAGAGTTGCTAGCAACACTGCTGTTGCTGTCAAGGTCAGCGTTTTGTGAATCCCCAAAACTATCTTCCGTTCTGTTGAATATAAGTAGACATACCCAAATTGGTTTAGTTAAAGTGACGACGTCATGGTGTGGAAAAGGCTACACATAGTACACAACCGACAACATAACATACCTTCGTGCCTCATAGCATGGTCTAAGGAAGGACATCATTTGGAAGTGTTTGTAGCTTGGTGTCGGTATAGACCCACTTCCGCTGCGCTCCAACTTTTTGAGTTTGGTTAGTTCTTTCTTGTAGGTGTCGCGCACCGAACGCCATTTGTTCATGTAGTACTTAACTGCAATTGAAATAAGAATACCAATTATTTTTTCTGTTTTCTTATAGGTTTTTGGCAACAGGACAATCATTTGCATCATTGCACTTTTCTTATCGCCTGGGGAAGAGCACTATATCCTACATCGTGAAGGAAACATGTATGCTCATATGGCAGAAACTACATCAAACATATATGCCTGTTCCTGACCGACAAATGTGGGAGGAGGTAGCGGGAAAGTTTTGGGCAAAATGTCGCTTTCCTAATTGTATTGGCGCGGTCGATGGGAAACATGTTAGACTTGTAATGCCACCCCACACTGGTAGCCACTATTTCAATTACAAGAAATATTTCTCGATAGTTCTAATGGCGGTGGCAGATTCGGAATACAACTTTCTGTACATTGATGTGGGCTCATATGGAAGTGCCAGTGACTCCCAAATCTTCCGCAACACCAACCTGTACTACAGAATGGAGAATGGCATGCTGGATTTACCGCCACCTACACCGTGGCCTAGAACCACTAATGAATCTTTTCCATATACATTTGTTGGAGACGAGGCGTTTGCTCTTTCCAGACATATGATGCGCCCCTACTCTTCGAAGAATCTAGATGAGCGCAAATCCTATTTCAACTACAGATTGAGCATGTGTAGGCAGAAGGTTGAATGCAGTTTTGGAATTTTAACTAACAAATGGAGGGTGCTTCATACAGCAATCAACCTAAAAGTGGACACTGCTGTGGCTGTGGTAAAAGCCACATGCATACTGCACAACTTCATTCTAAAAAGTGAAGGACTTTCAGCAGAGGATGAGCAAGGACCATCTTCTCAACCGCTAACTGGCATAAGTTGGTCTGGAGGACGAGATACTAACGAGGCCATAAGAAACCGTGACAAAATGTCATATTACTTTCGAAGTCGGGCGGGCGAATTGTAATGACACAAATATGCCCTATAATGTATGCCACCAATAAAAAAATGAAAAGCTCAATTTGTATAGCATTTATAATTGCCTCTGAAAAAACATTGTATTTATCCATGATTTGGGGACGTTTTGGTGGCACTCATTTGTTGTAATTGCAGGTACCAGTGCTGTGCTACAAAAAAACCTTGCAGAGTTCTAAACCACTACAGGCGAATAACATCAATGTACCGTACATCCTTACACTTACACTTACACGAACACTTACACATTTACACATCCTCCTATTTTTGGCCAGGAAATTACATTAGGGTGGGGGGGACATCTGGCTCTACATCCATAGGTGTTTGCGATAAGAAAGGGGGTGGTAATGGTGAAATTTAATCAAAACGACACTTCATTCGAAAATAAAGTGGAGTTTTACTAACGTAGGCCATATACCAGGCCCCTGCAGCCATCCTGTGTTTTCACTGGACCCTCATGGCTTCTCTGGTCCCCTTCTGCCAGCTAATTTACTTATTATCCGACTTGGAGTTGGCCAGACCACATGCCTATCGTTTGCAAGCATTCCCGGTGCTGCAGGAAGCTATAGCACACACCAACAAGTCCATTATTAGGTAGCAGAAGGGGACAGTGGCGTAGCTAAGGAGCTGTGGGGCCCGATGCAAGTTTTACAATGGGGCCCCCCATGCACTCTATACATAACAATTGATATGATGCGCCAAATCCTGCCAATGGAAACTACAGTGTCAGAGGTGCAAGAAGGGGATGGAGAACAGTTTATTAATGATTACCACTATTCAAAGTATCTATAGAAGTGATTATTATGAGCACAGGACCAATAGAGAGCTAATAATACTGCAGTTGATGGAGAACTCTTTGGGGCCCCTCTGGCCCAAGGGCCCCGATGCGGTCGCTACCTCTGCACCCCCTATTGCTACGGCCCTGGAAGGGGACCCCAGCAGCCATGAGGGTACTGTGAAAACACGGGATGGCTAAAGGGCCTGGTAAAAGGAACAAACACTTTTTTCTATGAAGAAGATTCCCTTTGAGGTGGACTATAATAATTGTACAATGGTTTATTTGTAAAGTAGGTATACTGGGCGAGGGGTTGATAATTGGGACACATCTGGGTAATTACATGATGAAAAACAATGCACATGCACTCACCTTCATGTTTTTTATCTGTTGCAGATAACTGGTCCCAGTCTGCTGTAAATTCTTTGGATATTTTCTGCCAGGTCCTCCTTATGAGGGCTTTATCTTTATACCCTGGTAGGGTTTTGTCGAAAATAAAGGGGTGCTGCTGCACCAGGGCCACAAGCTTCTCTATGGAGTATTCCATTATTGCTGTGTGGCTGCCTGCCCATTAGCAATAAAGATTGTGCAGGAAACAGGAAGCAGAACACACAGGATAGAGAAAAAAAAAAAAAACTTTATTTCTAGCGTTTTTCTGTGCGAAATCGCATGCGATTTCGCTTACATGCTTGCATGCGAAACCGCATGCGAATCTCCTATCAAATACATTACGCGCGATTCGCATGCGATTCGCATGCATTCCTCAGGCAGGCGAAATCTGCAGGGTGTTCCGTGCAGATTTTCACCGCACAATAAAACGCTCCCGCAGACGCTCAAGTGGAAACAGGCCCATTCAGTTACATGGCATATGCGAATCCGCATACGCAAGACGCATGCGGATTCGCGATAGTGGAAACGGGGCCTAAATGCAGATTTCGCATGCAGAAAAAAAACTGACATCTTGCGCAATTTGTCAGTTTTCTCTATAAATTACATTAGGTTCTGTAAGGCAGGGGTCACATTTGTCTTTCAGTTTTCTGCAA
The DNA here is from genome assembly GCF_040937935.1 of Hyperolius riggenbachi. Classification (NCBI taxonomy): domain Eukaryota; kingdom Metazoa; phylum Chordata; class Amphibia; order Anura; family Hyperoliidae; genus Hyperolius; species Hyperolius riggenbachi. The sequence goes on along the minus strand of NC_090651.1, from coordinate 43,760,452 downwards.
AGTGTAGAAACTGAAAGACAAGTATGACCCCTGCCTAAGGCCTCTTGCACACTGCATGCATTTCAGATTCCGATTCCGCTTTTTAATCTGTTTTTACATCCGATTCCGATTCAGATTTTTAATCTTAACTGCATGCTGCGTTTTTTGATCCGTTTTTCTGTTGAATGTATTCAAGGAAAATCGGAAACGGAATCGGAAACGGAATCGGAATCGGAAAACGGATTTGCAGTGTGCAGGGAGCCTAAAGGGAACCTGAAGCGAGAAAAATTATTTAAAATAAACACATGATGTAGCTGCAAATGAATAGTACATATTAACCTCACTGTCAGTTCCACTCAGAGGTTCACCATTTTCTTCTTATAGTGAGCCCTTCCAGTTCTGACAATATTTTGTCAGAACTGAAATATACCACTTGCTGTCAGTTATATATCAGCAGCTGTGAGTTATAACTGAATGTGCAAGGTAATGTACATGTTTCCCTATGGCTCAAGTGGGCGATATTACAGTTTAACAGTGTGCTGACCTGGAAGCTGTTATGGGGTTATGGCCATTTTCAAAATGGAGGACAGATAATTTAATTGATCACAGTGGACAAACAGGAAGCAGGAGAGGAGAAAGAGATTGAGTAGTAGTCTACACAGTCCCTCCGCTATAATGATTCCTGAGCAAAGCCAGACTGAATGCTCAGTCGGAAATTTTATCAGGGCTGATAACAAGCAGGCTGAGCAGTGAAGAATGAAACAGAGAGCCGGGCAGGTGTTTTCTCTAATGTTTCCACTGATATATATGGTAAAATACATGAGGGTGCTTAGTCTCTGGTTCACTTTAAAGAGAAGCCGTAACCAAGAATTGAACTTCATCCCAATCAGAAGCAGATACCCCTTTCACATGAGAAATCTTTTCGTTTTCCCGAATAGATCATCAGGGAGTCTGTATGGCTGATATTGTGGTGAAACCCCTCCCACAGTGTGATGTCAGGACCATGGTGCTGACATCACACTGTGGGAGCCTTGTTGCAGTGTCGGAAATAACAGCTGTTTCCAACTGCCAACAAAGCAAGCAGCATCTCCTTCCAGTGACATCCCCTGCCAGCAGTAAAAATGTCACCATGTGATAAATGTCTGAATGTAAATCAGGGAGAGGAAAGATTTTTGCAATGGGCTAACACTGATTAAATAATGTATACATAATTATTGTAAAAATGAAGCACTTTTTTATTACATTATTTTCACTGGAGTTCCTCTTTAAATTTCCCTTCCTTGCCGATAAATTTAATGGAACCCTATGGCAGCAACCACATTTTCCTTTCCTTTGCATCAGGAAGGGTGTTGAGTCCCTGCCAGTTTCCTGTCTGTGAACCTCATTGCATTGTGGGAAAAAACAGCTGTTTATAACTGCCAAGCAACCAGTATCTCCCTCTGTGCATAGACATATCAGTAACAAACATTCCGTAGAGATGCATCTGACGGGACTAACGATGTCGCCACCTGTTATAAATTTATTTGAGAATGTAAATCAGGGAGAAGAAAGATTTTTCAATGGGCAAACACTGACTTATTCATTTATAAATGAATATTGTAAACAATAAGCAGTTTTATTCATGACATTATTTTTACTACAGTCTCTCCTTAAGCAAAACGTCTTGTTTTTGTGCCGGTTTCTGAACTTTTATTTACAATCAATCTGCAATGATGTATTTTGGTTTCCCCAGCTGTGGTTCATCCTATGCGAGATCGTATATTATTCATACCAGCAGGCGCAGATCCATCATTCTCTGTATAATAAGTTCAGGACTGTGAGCTTCGGATTCTTTCTTTCTTTCTTTCTTTTTTTACACTATCTCATTTTTTTATGGGTTGTATTTTTGTGACTCGCAATAAAGGGTATTATAACGGTTTTATAGGTTTCCACGCTGATAAGATACAATTATACTGTATATAGCCTTACAAATGTACAGTTTATCCATTGCCCATTGGGGATCTTTAAAGTTCACCTGAAAGCACGAGAGATATGGACGCTGCCATATATTTTCCCTGTTAAACAATACCAGCCTATAGGCACAGATGTATAGGCACCATAGACTTCGCACTCCAAGCACCCAGAAACCCCCCCGCCAAACAACACTGCAAGTTCAGGCTGGCCCAGCTTTTACCTCCCCCCTACCTCCCCTGCCTGGCATAGGTAGCCACAGATGCCCCTTAGTATTAGGTAGCCAGGGTTACCCTCAGTATTAAGTAGCTAGAGGTACCCCCAAGAATTAGGTAGCTAGAGGTGCCCCCAACTGAAGGGAGATCACAAAGGTAAAAGGTGAGGAGAGGCACACCTTGCCGTATCAGATCGGAAGTCGGAATCAATTCGTAGAAAGGATTGGTTAGCACACCAGCTTCTCAATCGAGCCTTCAATTGAAGTGGAATGACGAGACCCGGTTGAGTAACCTCAATTACACTCTACTCGGGACCCTGTGTAGGTAAGGCGGGAGGGAGGCACTCAGGAAGGGGAGTGAGCCAGAGCCGCCTTTCCATCTTCAGGCGCCTGTAAGCATGTGCCTTATGGTAAATCCGACCCTGCTGGCAGCCTTGCTGATCTCTTTGGCTGCAGTAATCTCTGAATCACACACCTGAAGCAACCATGTGGCTAATCTTATCATATTTTTGGCAGAAACATCTGATCTATTCAGGGTCTATGGCTAAAAGCTCGTTCACAAACTTAACTAGATAATCAAGTGTTTGTAAGGCAGCACCTGACCTGCGAGCGTAGATCTACAGTACTTACCCGGCCGGACATCCAACTACTTTGAAGATGGCACTCCCGCGCTGCTCCGTCATTCAGGAAATGCTTTTGAAAACCCTGAGAATCCTTCATGAGGAGACGGACTAGTCCAAAACTTGTTGCTTCTATCAGATTTTAACTGCTTACTTTTTTCCCATTGCAAAAATACCTACAGCCAGAAATTTGGGTGTTGGGTCACCGCCCCACCAAATATAGAAATGGCAGAGTTCCGCAGGCATGCTGGGAGCAGTGGTTCATTGGAATTTGGCTACACTGTAGCCAAACTGTGGTGTAAAATAGCAGTGAGTGGGGGTGGTTAGTGTTAGGAGTAAATGGGGGTGGTTAGCAGTTGGGAGGAGTGGTTAGGAGTAGGTGGGGGCGGTTAGCAGTTGGGAGGAGTGGTTAGGAGTAGGTGGGGGCGGTTAGCAGTTGGGAGGAGTGGTTAGGAGTAGGTGGGGGCGGTTAGCAGTTGGGAGGAGTGGTTAGGAGTAGGTGGGGGCGGTTAGCAGTTGGGAGGAGTGGTTAGGAGTAGGTTGCGAGTGGTTAGTGTTAGACATAGATAAGGCAGGGTTCATGTGAGAGTTGGGTTACAGAGGGTAATAGTAGAATATCGATAAAATTACCGATATCTCGTGTCCGTTTTTCCTTGTGCCTCATTTGCATAGACGCCTCATTCCTGGGGTGGCTGCCATATTGAACCTTAAAGGAGTTATTTTTTCCCACCATGCTCCCATGAATTGGCATAATAAACTTTGCTTAGTATAGCATCCCTTCCCAATACCACCCTTGGTTTATTGTTTTTGGGGTTTTTTTTTATCAACAGCAAAACTGCATGAATTTCATAAATGTTCCTCACTTTGCTTTGTGTGCTGCATGATATTTGCAGAAATGTGAATGGAAATGAGGTTTTCATCTTTCTGAGGGATATAGAATTGATTAGGTGGCTTTGCAGCTCTCCGGATATCTTCTTGTATTAGCATAGACATTGGAATCTGTATTTACAGCGAGCTCAGGCAGCTGCCACCACTGTGAGCCTGTTATAACCCCTGCATTGCCACCACTGTGAGTCTGCTATAACCCCTGCGTTTCCACCACTGTGAGCCTGTTATAACCCCTGCGTTGCCACCACTGTGAGCCTGCTATAACCCCTGCATTGCCACCACTGTGAGCCTGTTATAACCCATGTGTTGCCAACACCGTGAGTCTGTTATAACCCCTGCGTTGCCACCACTGTGAGTCTGTTATAACTCCTGTGTTGCCACCACTGTAAGTCTGTTATAACCCCTGTGTTGCCACCACTGTGAGTCTGTTATAACCCCTGCGTTGCCACCACTGTGAGTCTGTTATAACTCCTGTGTTGCCACCACTGTGAGTCTGTTATAACTCCTGTGTTGCCACCACTGTGAGTCTGTTATAACCCCTGCGTTGCCACCACTGTGAGTCTGTTATAACCCCTGTGTTGCCACCACTGTGAGTCTGTTATAACCCCTGTGTTGCCACCACTGTGAGTCTGTTATAACCCCTGTGTTGCCACCACTGTGAGTCTGTTATAACCTCTGTGTTTCCACCACTGTGAGTCTGTTATAACCTCTGTGTTTCCACTACTGTGAGTCTGTTATAACCCCTGCGTTTCCACCACTGTGAGTCTGTTATAACCCCTGCGTTGCTACCACTGTGAGCCTGCTATAACCCCTGCATTGCCACCACTGTGAGTCTGTTATAACCCCTGTGTTGCCACCACTGTGAGTCTGTTATAACCTCTGTGTTTCCACCACTGTGAGTCTGTTATAACCCCTGCGTTTCCACCACTGTGAGTCTGTTATAACCCCTGCGTTGCCACCACTGTGAGTCTGTTCTGCGTTGCCACCACTGTGAGTCTGTTATAACCCCTGCGAGTCTGTTATAACCCCTTCGTTGCCATCACTGTGAGTCAGTTATCACCCCTGCATTGCCACCACTGTGAGTCTGTTATAACCCTTGCGTTGCCACCATTGTAAGTCTATTATAACCCCTGCATTGTCTATACTGTGAGTCTGTTATAACCCCTGCATTGCCTGTTATAACCCCTGCATTACCACCACTGTGAGTCTGTTATAACTCCTGCATTACCTACACTGTGAGTCTGTTATAACCCCTGCGTTGCCACCACTGTAGGTCTATTATTACCCCTGCATTGCCACCACCACTGTGAGTCTGTTATAACCCCTGCGTTACCACCACTGTGAGTCTGTTCTAACCCCTGCATTGCCACCACTATAAGTCTGTTATAACCCCTGCATTGCCACCACTGTAAGTATGTTATAACCCCTGCATTGCCACCACCACTGTGAGTCTGTTATAACCCCTGCGTTGCCATGGTGTTGCACATAACTTGCTACCAAGGCGACAGCTGTGACTTTTTAGGATATTTTACAGAATCCATGGCACCATCTAGTGATGATTGTAATCTGCTAATTAAAAGTACACGAAATTTAGTATAAATTTTCGCAATTACGGCACTATATGTAATTATGATTTAGTGCAATTAATTCGCAAAATTCACATACATTTCGCTTAATTTTGTGCCAATGTTAGAAATGCAAAGGAAAATTATTTTTTTCAATTACAATTTAAAAAACATTTTTTCTTTGCATTTTTAAAATCCATTTTCTGAAAAACTACAAGGTCTTTTTAAAAAAAACCAAAAATGTTTTGACTTATTCCTAGTAATCTCCATAACATTTTATTTTCAGTTTTGGTGACAATGGCATGCATGGGGGCTGTGCTATTGACCGCTAATGTTGGCACAAAATTACGCAAAATTACGGTATCATGATTTTTTTCCATTTGCAAAATCTCGCATTACCATGTTGCATCATAATTGCAAATTACAATAATGTGAAATTAAGATAATTTGAAACTGATGCTCATCACTAACACCATCCACAAAATTCGTCTAATAGCACTCTTTGGCCTCGATTCAGCGGTTCCATCGAGATAACGTAGTGGATGCAGTGCGTTTACAGAATGACGTGTGCGTTTACGTTGGTAGTGAGGCAGACTTTCATGGTATTGTATGCCTCACTGCAGGGGCATAGCAACTTCGTAGAGGTCTGTCGGTCGGGACCCCTCTAACCTCCACCCAGCTCCCACCCCCACCCAAAATTGAATAGTGTAAAAAAAAGACTTCGCTTCTTGATTTATATGCCCCAGCAATGTTAGAACTATTATTATCCAGTGACTATAATCAAACTAAACTATCGCAAAAGTGATATTTATGATAATATTATATTTCCTTGTTACTATAAAAAGATTCAATTTTCCCGGTTTTTGATAAACTGGTTGAGTTGAAAAATAGGAAGTTTTATTTGTATTTTTTTTCTGAATGAGAAATGTTATTGATTTCCCACTTTTTTCATACAAATTGATCAGAGTGGTGAAAAATTCTGATCTAATTTTCAAACAATTGAATGGTGTAGGAAAGACTTCTAGCTTCTTGATAAGCCCAAGCAATTTTTTGGAAGTTTTAGAACATTTTTTTTAATTCATGAACGATTTAAATCACTAGTCAGTAAGGCTGGATTTAAAGGGAAGGTTCAAGCAAAATAAAAAAATGAGTTTCACTTACCTGGGGCTTCTACCAGCCCCATGCAGCCATCCTGTGCCCTCGTAGTCACTCACTGCTGCTCCAGTCCCCCGCTGGGAGCTTGCCGACCTCGGAGGTCGGCGGGACGCATTGCGTACATTTTTACGCATTCCCGCTAGTGCAGGAACATTAACACATACATTTTTACGCGTTACTGGTTTAATGCGTAAATTTTTACGCATTGAACCAGTAACGCGTAAAAATGTATGCGTTAATGTTCCTGCACTAGCAGGAATGCGTAAAACTGTACGCAATGCATCCCGCTGACCTCCGAGGTCGGCAAGCTGCCAGCGGGGGACTGGAGCAGCAGTGAGTGACTACGAGGGCACAGCATGGCTGCATGGGGCTGGTAGAAGCCCCAGGTAAGTGAAACTCATTTTTTTATTTTGCTTGGACATTCCCTTTAAATCATAGTTTTTTACATAAAAGACTAATTCTTGCTGGTATAACTTTAATATGAAGATTTTTAGAAATTAGAATAACTACTTCTCATATACGGTAAGTTTTTTTTTATCCCCAGCACTGCTTGACTGCTTGCCCCTCCCTCCTCAACCTTAGTTTTACTTTCTTCTTGTGCAGATCTATTCTACTCCAAACAATCAGACAAATATTGTTTCTATTCTATACACTGAACTTCTTGAGACTTAGCACTGAAGGGGTTGATTCTGTAGTCATAGGTTTGAAGAACAATAGGATTGAGGTTGTTTTCTCAACTCTGTTCATGTTATAAAGTTTTTGCTGTGAAGAAGAGGCATGTGATCTCTGCTGAGTCAAATTCAATTTTGAGAACTGCAAAAGTAAACCAAGCATCTGTGATTATATCTTGTAGACAGAGAAACGAGTACATTTGAAATGGGCGCCGGTAGACTTGGGCGCAGGATACAGCGGTATATGGCTGATCCTGCTTCTGAATCTGCACAAGTCCGGGCCGTTTTAATTACTATTCCCCCTCCAGGCCGCCATGGATAGTGGGGGAATGAAATAATTCGGCTTCCAGCGATTGCTGGAGGCCGAATTATTGTGTTTTATAAGCAACTTCGGCTCCGTCTTCTGACGGAGCCGACGTTACTCACTGAGCGCCGCTATAGACTGATTCCCATTACAGTCTATGGCGGCGTTGGCTGCACCCAAATCTAGCAGTGCTGAAAAGCATTGCCCCGAGAGAAAATGCCCAATAATCTTACAAACACCTCTGGAAAGGACTAGGGCGTTTTCGCCTATTCTTTAGTGCCACAATTTTCAAAATCACCCTACAAATGCTTGTGCAATTAATCCTTATGGGATAGTTCATATCAGCGCGATTCGTCTGCTTTCCGCTGACCAAAGCGCACCATTTTTGCTACAATGGATGGTATAGTAAAAACGTTAAACGCTCACAAAATCGCTTTGTGCGGCGATTGCGTTCGCGATTTTGTGAATAAATACATTGTATTTATTCATTCACTGACATCAGGAAGTGAAAAGGTAGAATCGCTCTGCAAAAGCGCTTAGAAAAGTGCTTTACAAAAAATTGTAGCGCGCAGGTAAGCGCCAGGAGGGGGGAAAAAAATCACTCACAAAAACTATGGCCTCAGCGATTGCGATTTTAGATGTGAACAAACCCGAAGAGCATCACATTGTTAATGTATTGATAGAATTTTTTTACCACAAAATGTAAACATTTACAGCCTTATTCTACATAATTAAAAAAATAATCTTTATTTCATGATGGAATAACCTTTGGATGGTATTGGTAATATATTTTCCTCAATAAGCGCCTTATTTAAAAAGAAATCTGCTTTAAATTTTAAAAAATCCGGTTTAAACAAAAAAAAAATGTGGATATTTTGTATAAATCATGTCCACCACGGCAGAACGATCAATTAATACCCCGAATTCCCAGGGCAAAAATCTACCTCCAGCCGCGTCAATCTCCGCCTCTCCCCACCCCTATCGGTGAAAGAAGACTGAGAGGGGCAGGAGGAGGCGGAGATCCGCAGAGATTGACAGGAGCAGAGGCAGCTCTGCACACAGCTCTGCCTCTACCCGGAAGGAGCCCCAAATTTTGCCCCGGGGATTTTGGGGGTATTGATCATTCTGCTGTGGGAATGCAGTGTTTCAGCTATGGCCTTATTGCTGAACAAGACTGCCTAGTAAAAAAGAGGTATTTTTTTAGGCATCAGACTCTCTTTAATAACAGTAGTAAAACATTGGTAAATATTACTGATGTTTTACTACCACCAAACCTAACCCTACTCTCACACAGAACCCTCCTCCTTTGATGCCTAACCCTTAGACCCCCCTTCGATGCCTAACCCTAGAAACCGCCCCCCTTTTGACACCTAACCCTAAAACCCCCCTTCCTGAGTCCTGACACCTAACCCTAAAACCCCCCTTCCTGACGCCTAACCCTAAGACCCCCTTCTTGATGCCTAACCCTTAAACCCCCTTCTTGATGCCTAACCCTAAAACCTACCTTTCTGACACCTGACCTTAAAACACCCCTTCCTCCGCCACAAATAACGTAAATACAAAAATGATACATTTCTAAAAAAAATACATTTCAAAACGATAATTTACAATATGATAAAACAAATCTCAAAAGTATAAGGTTTCGAATGAAAAATTGCAGTTGGATGGGCCGGGGCCTGCTATTTATCAGGTGCCCAAATTTCTGCTTTTGGTGCTCAATAGCCAATATTTTGCATTAGCGCCTATGGTGCACCCAAATAGTCCAGTAGCCGCTGGCGCACAAATTTCCCGCTTCCCACGGTGTAACCGATACGATGTGCCTTTCAGGATATGCTGAAGAGTTGGCTAGTGCAGGCTGCAGAATTATTATGAAGCAATTAGTGATTCAGCTAGGGAGGCTTGCAGTGACCTCTGAAGGATACACTGACTTTCATTAAATTACGGCTCATTGTTTCTCGCTTCAGTGTCATAAAAACGAAAATATCTTCCATTAGGCCGATGCACCATATGATACAGTGATTCATAGACCAGCCAGCTGCTGCCTGCCGCTGCCTCACCATTGCCTTGAAATCTGATGTCACCTCAGTCATATATTCAAGTTGGCCTACTTGCCAGCACTTGCATGGGCAAAATAGGTCACACCTCCCACCTGCTAAGCTCCACCCAGAAACTCCATCATTTCTCACAAAGTATACACTACAGTTCTCCATTGTTTAATAGACAATTTGGTCATCAAACTTAATATTTTTACCAGATTCAAATTCTTGAATAACATGATGGATTGAAAAAGCTTGAAAATGTGTATTCTTGCACTCATTCATGTCAGTGCATTTGGTGGTTTTTTTCTGTACCAATATATTTTCACAAATATTTTCCTCTGTGCAAAAATTTAAAACTTTGGTAAAATTATATTCAAAAAGGGGTCATATTTGCTTATGACTTTAAAACATACAAAATAAACTTGTTTTCCTGCTATTAGTAGCTGATCAGCTTGTATTTTGGCTACCACTTAAGCCTCGTCTACACGAGGCGATCCGGCGGCTCGATTAGCCGCCGGATCGCCTCTTCCACATCCCCGCGCGTACCCGCCGCGTCCCCACGCGCGTCAGATTCGATCCCCCGCTTGTTGCCGCCGGCACCGCTTATCTTCCGCTCGATTCCCTGCCATTGTCCCCTCGTGGGGAGCGAGCAGGGAATCGGCGGTGGCGAGATCCAACCTGTCGGATCTTATCAATCGAGCCGCATCAGCGGCTCGATTGATAAGGCACATCGTGGAAACCTCGCTCCGTGTAGATGGGGCTTTACAGGTAATAAGGCCTGGATTTACATAATTAAAGCCTATAGGCACAGATGTCCTGGCACCCTAGACTTCACCCTCCATGAACCCAGAAATCCACGCCAAACCTCACCTCAGGTGTGCTGGCCAGCCCAGCTGTCACTTCTTCCTTACTTCCCTTGCCCGTCATAGATAGCTACACGTGTCCCTTAGTATTTGGTAGCCAGAGGTATCCTCAGTATTAAGTAGCTAGAGGTGCTCCTAACTGAAGGGAGATCTCCTCAGTGGGATGGCGAGAGCTGGTTGAGTAACCTCTCATTTACACTCTGCTTGGGACTCTGCATAAAGAAGGAAGGAGACAGGCACTAGGGGAGGGGAGTGATCCACCTTTCCATCATCAGGCGCCTGTAGGCACGTGCCTACAGTGCGTTATGGTTAACCCGGCCCTATAGGTAATGCTACAATAGCCAATCAGCTATTAGTAGCCAAGTGGCTAGGTAGGTTGGTCAGTGCATCATTACTTTGTGTGTTGGGCGGTTAGTGATAGACATTAGGATAGAGGGTAAGTGTTAAATATTAGGAGGGGCTTAGTGTTAGGCATTAGGAGGAGGGGTTATTGTTAGGCATTTGGAGGTGAGGTTAGTGTTAGGAATTCGGAAGGGGGTTAGTGTTAGGCATTACGACTGGGCTAGTGTTAGGCACTTGGAGCGTTAGTGTTAGGTATTAGGAAGGGGTTAGTGTTAGGCATTAGGAGGGGAGGTTAGTGTTAGGCATTAGGAGGGAGGTTAGTGTTAGGCATTAGGAAGGGAGGTTAGTGTTAGGCATTAGGAAGGAAGGTTAGTGTTAGGCATTAGGAGGGGCGGTTGGTGTTAGGCATTGGGGGGAGGTTAGTTTTAGGCATTAGGAGAGGGGTTAGTGTTAGGCATTAGGAGGGGAGGTTAGTGTTAGGCATTAGGAGGGAGTTTAGTGTTAGACATTAGGAGGGGAGGTTGGTGTTAGGCATTAGTTGGGGAGGTTGGTGTTAGGCATTAGAAGGGGGCTAGTGTTAGTCATTAGGAGGGGGTTAGTGTTAGGCATTAGGAGGGGAGGTTAGTGTTAGGAATTAGGAGGGGGGTTAGTGTTAGGCATTAGGACTGGGCTGGTGTTAATAGGCACTTGGAGGGTTAGTGTTAGGCATTAGGAGGGATGTTAGTGTTAGGCATTAGGAGGCTAGATTAGTGTTAGGCATTAGGAGGAGAGGTTAGTGTTAGGCATTAGGAGGGGAGATAGTGTTAGGCATTAGTTGGGGAGGTTAGTGTTAGGCATTAGGAGGAAGGTTAGTGTTAGGCATTAGGAGGAAGGTTAGTGTTCAGCATTAGGAGGGGGCTAGTGCTAGGCATTTGTAGATTTAGTGTTCGGTATTAGGAGGGGGTTAGTGTTAGGCATTAGGAGGGAGGTTAGTTTTAGGCATTTTGGGGGGGGGGGGAGGTTCGTGTTAGGCATTAGGAGGGAGTGTTAGTGTTAGGCATTAAGAGGGGAGGTTAGTGTTTAGCATGAGAAGAGGTTAGTGTTAGGCATTAGGAGGGAGGGATAGTGTTAGGCATTAGGAGGGAGGTTAGTGTTAGGCATTTTTGGGGCGAGGATAGTGTTAGGCATTAGGAGGGAGTGTTAGTGTTAGACATAAGAAGAGTTTAGTATTAGGCATTAGGAGGGAGTTTAGTGTTAGGCATTAGGAGGGAGTTTAGTGTTAGGCATTATGAGGGAGTTTTAGTGTTAGGCATTAGGAGGGGAGGTAAGTGTTAGGCAATAGGAGAGAGGTTAGTGTTAGGCATAAGAAGGGAGTGTTAGTGTTAGGAATTAGGAGGAAGGGATAGTATTAGGCACTAGGAGTGGAGGTTAGTTTTAGGCATCGGGGGATTGGATTGTTTTAGGCATTGGGGAGAGGGTTAAGTGTTAGACATTAGGAGGGAGGATCAGGTTAAGGAATTGGGAGGGGTCGGGGAGGTTAGTGTTAAGCATTGTGAGGGAAGGTTAGTATTAGGCAGAAGGGTTAGTGTTAGGCATAAAGGAGGAAAGTTAGTGTCAGAATAGGGGACTAGGTAAGTTGTTAATTAAAATATCGGCAATATCACCTTGTGCCCAGTCCATCAGGCAATACTGCCATGTGTACTTAATTGAGGAGCCATTTCTTCTGCAAATACAGCCATATGAAGAAGACTGCAAGTCTTTTTAGCTGCTGGAGTAGTCAGAGTTCTAGCTGAATGTGACAATTCCTCACCCTTTTGTCTGATGACTCAGCCTGTCTAGATGAAGAGAAGACAGCATGAGTCATCAGAAGGGAGAGAAGACAGCATGAGTCATCAGAAGGGAGAGAAGACAGCATGAGTCATCAGAAGGGTTTGGGGACGAGGGATTGTGTGGAAGTTATCAGGCAATATTCTCTATGCCCGGACAAGACAGTACAAAATATTTTCATGGTAATAAAACGCTTCTATGCTTTTATTAAACACGTCTGTTTCAGCATACAGCAGTGAATTCATACGCATGGATCCACTGCAGGGTCCCTTTAACTGTAATTCCCTGTTAATAGGAGATTTGTATTCCACCCTTTTTATTCCTATTTTGCATTATGAAAGTGTGTTTTCCATAAGCCGGGCTTGAGCTGTGTAACAGCTGTTACCAGCCTACAATATCTGCTTGATGCATTGTTCTGTAAGCAGCATAACACCGTCTCTACAGGCCGCCGCAGCGGTGCAGATCCTGACTATATACCCATCAAAGCCTGGCAGAAAAACAAGGCAAAAGCAGCTCCAGGACTTCTCTTACCTATTCCTTCACTTAAAGGCAAATTAGTATAATGGTTTCTGTCTAATTGTATTTATATATAAAAAAAGGTTTTGTTAAATGCTTACACGTTAACAAGTTGACGTTTTAGAGACATGGCGAGGCATGAATAGCAATTCAGTGTAATTACCCTGCGTTTTGCGATATGACTCTGATCCCTAACGGGCCGGCAGTGACCATTACCATTAGTGCGATCTGATTGCAGCGCTATTTTCTCTGGAGCACGATCGTCAACCTACCACATTTTAGCTGCACTTGAACTTTATATACTTTGTATAGAAGCCAAAGCCAGATTTACAGCTCAGGAGCCCGTAGCCACAGGCATTCTGGCACCCTAAACTCCGCCCCTCAACTCAGGCCACACCCCATATTAGGTAGGCATCCTTCCTTTCCTGACTAGGTAGCCAGATTTTCCCTGGTATTTGGTGAACCTAGGTAGTAGATGTGCTCCCTCCAAGTATAGGGAGCCAGATGTGCCCCCTCCTCAGTATTAAATAGCTCACCCTATAGGGGGACATTTGGGTAGAATAGCCGCCTATCCTACATAAGGCGCCTGTAGGCACGATCCTACAGTGCCTTATGGTAAATCCAGCCCTGATCGAAGCTCAATCACAGTAGTGGAAATGTGAAAGAAACATGATCGCAGTGCGATTGGGATCATTTCAACTATGAAACCCAATAACAATCTTGATCGAGCTGCAGTTGGGTTTCATAGTGGAAAAAAGCCCTTAAAGTTAACCAGAGATGAAGCATCCTCATGTATTTTACCATATATATATCAGTGGGAACATTAGAGGAAACACCTACCTTGCTTTCTGTTTCATTATTTACTGTTCAGGTTGCTTCTTATCAGCCCTGATAAAATCCCCGACTGAGCATTCAGTCTGGCTTTGCTATAATGACTCAGCTATAATGATTTCTGAGCAGAGCCACAGGGGGGCAGGCTTGGGATTGAAAAGACAGCACAGAAGACAGACAGCTATAAAGATTCCTGAACAAAGCCAGACTGAATGCTCAGTCGGGGATGTTATCAGGGCTGATAAGAAGCAAGCTGAACAGTAAATAATGAAACAGAAAGCAGGGTAGGTGTTTCCTCTAATGTTCCCACTGATATATATGTAAATACATGAAGGTGCTTCGTCTCTGGTTCCCTTAAATGTTACAACGCTAACGTTTCAGTGCATGCTTGATTACATTCCTGATGGACTTTAAATGACAGGGACAAGGTGATAGAATCAATGGCTATTGAATGGATATTGAATTGAATAGGGATCAGTCAGTTGCTACAGATTGGACTGTTATCGACTCGTGTATTGCTGCTACCATAAACCTGAAATCCAGGCAAAGCTTCTTAACACTAGATGCAATTTCTTTTCTGCCGACATAAGTACCTGAATCTGTCTGCTGTAATCACCCCAGCCCAGCAAGCACCTAGATTGTGAAGAGCAAGGGGCAGCTCTGAGCTGTCAGACTTAACTACGGCATCAGCACACCGCTGGGTGAAGCTTGTGGACTGAGACAGGACCACCAGGGGGCATTGCTCTGGGCAGCCTGTAGGCCAGTCAGGAGACGGCATCCATTCGTGCTTCGCAGTATGCCATGCTATCTTAAAGAGGAACGTATCTAAATAGAACGTAATGAATAAAATGTTTCTTTTTTTTTTTTTACAACATTGCTTTAGGAATCATATAATCAGCGTTTGCCCAAAGTAAAACCTTTACTCACCATGATTTATTAGGAGGAAATTAATGTGAAATTCATCACGGGAGGCGACATCTTTACTGCTGGCAGGAGCATCACTGCGGAATGTTTGTCTGATGTGTGTTCTGAAGTGAGCAGAAATAACACCTGGGCGCTGGCAGGCTTTTTTTTTGTTTTTTGATTAATAAAAAAAACAAAACTAAAAATAGCAGCAATCAAATACCATCAAAAGACTGCTCTATTATTGGGAAGAAAAGGAGGTACGATTCATTTGGGTGCTAAGTTGTATGACCGAGCAATAAACCGTTAAAGTTGTGAAGTGCGGAATTGTAAAAAATGGCCTGGTCACTAGGGGGGTGTAAAGCTCTGGTCCTCAAGAGGTTAAATGACCTCTAAAGTGAAAAAATGTCTTTCTAGCAGCCAACTTACAGTGACCTACTATTCATGCCAGCCATTAGACACACATTGCTCGGGTATACCCGATTGGCTTGTACTGTTTCTATGAAAAGGAACAATGAGGTTGGACATCATGGGCTATGGAGGTTCACAATTCGCTAAGCTTTTGCCATGACCTCTGGGGCATCTGTAAACCTGCCAGCTTCTCGGGATGGTGTATCTTGCAGGTGTTTGTAGTATTACTGAAAACTTCCCGAAAGTTGCTTCAAATTTTCCACATTGCCTCTGCTGATGAGACTCTTGGCTGTTTGCTTTGCACAGCAGTCTGTTTCACTGATGTTTATTATTAAGGACCCAGCAGCACAGCAATGAATATAAAGTGCAGGCAGACCAGGATACATCGGCTTCTGCGGCAATGACAGTTGACAGGATTGTCACCTGTTGCAGCAAATGGTATATCCCAAATTGCACAAAGCATGCACAGAAGAGACAGAATCAGAGAAAGAGGAAAAAGAGGAAGAATCGGCCGGCCACATGTAATGTTCTCCGTAATAAGACCGGTGTTAAGACAAATGGCCCTTTTAAAATATAGCGGGCCTTTATTGGAGTAACTCAGCTCACTGCTGGGCAGATTGCCATGGTTACACCACTTTCTCTTGATTCTCATATGCATAGAATACGTGTCAGCAGATCAGCTTTTTGGTTGAGAACGATTTTTAATTCTGGAGATCTTCCTTGCAGCAAGTGTCACTTAAAGTATTATGGATGTGGTTCCCTTTGACACTATAAGCTTACACACTAGAAAGGCGTGCCCAGTGATGACTCATCAGTGTACTGCTGCCCCGCACAGTCCTGTCAGCATAGTGACATAGTTAATTTGGTTGAAAAAAAAACATCCATCCATCAAGGTCATCCAGAAAAAAAAAATTAAAAATTAGGTACCTTTCTGTTCTGCACCCTCACACATTCCAGCTGATCCAGGAGAAGGCAAAAAAAAACCTTACAAGGCTTGGGCCAATTCCTTGAATCAACTCTGCCGGGAATAACCTAGTAATTATAGGCTTGGTTGCCATTCAACGCAGAAAAAAAAGCATCCAAGCCTCCTTGAAATGCAGATATAGAATTTGCCATAACTACTTCCTGTGGTAGGATATTCCACATTTTAACTACTCTTACTGTAAAGAATCCCCTTCTTAATAGGCGGCAAAACCCTTTTTATTTCCTCCATAATCAGATCATACCCCCTTGTGGTGGTGGCTGGATGGTTAAGGGCTCTGCCTCTGACACATGAGACCAGGGTTCGAATCTCGGCTCTGCCTGTTCAGTAAGCCAGCACCTATTCAGCAGGAGACCTTGGGCAAGTCTCCCTAACACTGCTACTGCCTATCGAGCGCACCCTAGTGGCTGCATCTCTGGCGCTTTGAGTCCGCCAGGAGAAAAGTGCAATATAAATGTTATTTGTCTTGTCTTTTGTACAAACCTAGGGAAAAAAAGCTTATTTGAGAAACTTTGAAAAGTTGCCTCAAGCAGACATTGAGCGCTTGTGTCCGTTAGGACCTGACCCTATAGTACTAGAAATGACATGAGTTTGTCATCCCCCAGTCACCCCGTCAAACGAATGTCAACCTGGGTTTGTGGGTAGTACAGAAAACAATAGATCACATACAGGGGTGTAGCTATTCACACTGACCTGGTCAGTGTGAATAGCTACACCCTGTAAGTGGAACATTCACACATTCACTCAGTGTGAACCCATATACACATGGGGGAGAAACAAGGACCTCCCACAGACAGAACATATATATGCAAGGCTGTTAATGTGTCATATATGAGTACGGGTGTGCCTAAAATTCATAACGGGCGACACGCACCTTACTTTGCTCCCATACTACATATACTGATGCCACCGCTTGCACCTGCATTTTTATCAAACTTTTTACTACACTATTGAATTATTGTTTTCTGTACTACCCACAAACCCAGGTTGACATACCTCTGACGGGGTGACTGGGGGATGACAAACTCATGTCATTTCTAGTACTATAGGGTCAGGTCCTAACGGACACAAGTGCTCAGTGATTATTCCCCGTACTCCACTCGGATCAGTGTGTTTTTCAAGTAGACATTGCCCCACAGCCTCACCAGTCTGGGTATGTTGCATTTGATATTTGTTTTATGACACTGAACCTTGATGGTTACTGTCTGAACTATAAAAGAAGAAATATTTGAGAACTGAAGAGTTGGGAGTTTCAAAGCTTTTTTTATACAATTTTTTTTTATCTATACTTGTGTTGAAAATGTTTTTAACTTAAATCCCAGAGCATACTGTGAGTGGGAATTGTTGCAAGGTGCATGTACCTGGAGTTGTCCACATCCCTACTGAGATTTACTCAATTAGTACTATGTGCTTTTCCAAACTGTTGCAATTGTTCCATCGTGCCTGCTGGATGCTCTGCTTTGCAGTAGTATACTAGCATCTCGTGATTTTATCTTCAGTTTTATGTATCCCAGAATTTTATTTGCTCTTGCTGCTGGTGCTTTGCATTGAATACGGCTGTTTCAAACAGTATTCCGGTTAAGGTGGCCATACATCTAGCGATTTGGCTGTACGATCGACCATTCGTTCCATCATTTTATAGATTCGAGAGATAATAAAGGGTGTTACAGAATTCCCAGTCGATGAAAAGTGGCCTATTTTCACGTTGAATCGCTTATTCGATCGAGCAGGATGCAAGATATCTTTGATCGCACAGGAATCAGCTCCTGTTCACGTCATTCAATCGACTCTGAATTGATTTTTGCATTCAGAGCATGGAGACACAACATCAGTCAGATCGAAAGTGAAGGTGAATCGCACAGGATATTGTTTGTAGTGTGTGAGTCACTAGTCGATCGACTGTCGATCAACCATACTGAAGTCAATTCCTTAAAGGGAACCAGAGACGAAGCATAGGTGAAAAATGGAAAAAGATGTCATACATACCTGGGGCCTTTCTGCAGCCCCATAAGCCTAGATCGCTCCCACGCCGCCATCCTCCGCTGCCTCTATAACCGGTGCCGGGTCCCGTCACTTCCGCCAGACGCGAGCAGTTGTACGCATGTGCAGGGGCTCCCTCCGGCTTTGTATGCATGCGCCTGCGCAGTACGAAGGGAGTGCACTGGTGCGACTGGCAGAAAGTACGGGACCCGGTACCGGCGGACAGAGGCAGCGGAGGACGGCGGCGTGGGAGCGATCCTGGCTTATGTAGCTGGAGGAAGCCCCAGATATGTATAAATCTATTTATTTTTCGTCTCTGGTTCTCTTTAATAAAGTCGATCGCTTTGTCGATTGAATCAGAATCGCTAGATGTATGGCCTGCTAAGTTATTTTCCTAAAGTTTTTAGCTATATGCCATTTATCTTATCTGGTGCTCTACTACTGGCTAATCCAAGGTGCATGACCTTGCATTTATCTACATTAAAATGTATATGGCTTTTGAGAGCTTGTTGTAAAATGCAAGGTGTTTATAATTCTGCGTATTTATGTATCATATGCAAAGATGGCAACATTACATTTACTAGATCATTGATATATACATTGATAAGGATTGGACCAAGTACTGATCCTTGCAGGACCCCTCTGCTAACTGTTTCCCATTTGGAATATGAGCCGTTTTACCTCTGTCCTTTAGCCACTTATCTATCCTCATACACACATTTTCTCCTAGTCCCTTTCACCTCCGCTTCTGCACCAGACTATTGAGGGGGAACAGTGTCAAAAGCCTTTGCAAACTTGAAGTACACTCCCAAGAGCGAAGTTTTCATTCTCCACTTCATAAAAGCATGTTGGTGAGACAAGATCTGACTTTAGTAAACCCACGGTGATGAGCTAAAGATAGATTCCATGCTATAAACTTCATAATAAAGTCTTGTATAGAATATTTTAGAATACCTTAAACACAACGGATGTTACGCTTACAGGTCTGTAGTTTCCAGGTTCTGCTGTTTTTTTAAAGAGAATCTGTACTGTAAAAATCTTACATAAATATAAGTACCAGCCTGTTTGTTGTTTTCTCCTAGCCCCCTCTGTGACATTTTCGCTGCTCCTGCTGCTTTCTTGGTGATAAAATCGCTGTTTTATTCATTGTTTTTGTAAACAGTGAAGATGGCCGCCAAACAGGAAATACATCATCAGAGCAGGTGCCTGTTTGCAGTGGCTCCTCTCAAACGTGATTTGACTGCTGAAATGTTTCTCCCACTTGTTGCCTTAGCCAGGGACGGATCAAGACCAAGTTGCGCCTGGGTCAAGGTTAGGTTTTGGCGCCTAAAGGTCAGGTTTTGGCGTTAAACTGCCATTCATTTTGCTGCCTTTTTAAGAATTCAACAAACTGCGCCTGGGGCAAGATACCCGCCTGCCCCCCCCCCTAGATCCGTCCCTGGCCTTAGCTGCTTGTCTGGGTTTTGAACTGATCTTTCTGCACTCACAGCTGTTCACAAGGTCACAGACACCATGGCTGTGAGCAGAGACCTGTCTGTCATGGATAAACAAAGCATACACACAGAGCCTGCAGGGGGCGTGGAGGAGTTGTGCATAACTTCTCCCTATCACAGCAGAGCAGTGCATTCCTCCCTGGGCCGACAAACCTTAACAAAGGAAGATTAGATATATTTACAGAGACAGTGCAACTAGAAAAGGCTGCAGTAAGGCAGAGCACATTAGAACAGGTATAGGAACTTATAGGATAGAAGAAATAAGGCTGAGAATGTTGTTACAGAGTCTCTTTAAATAAGGGAAAAACAACAACTGTATGCCAGTCATAGTGAACTGAACCGCTTGAAAAAGAATTGCAGAAAATAAGATAATGGCGTCAATTCCCCAGAGAGGATTTACTAAGAGAAAAAAAGGTAGGTAGTTTATCTAAAGAGGTATTTTAACACTCTGGAGTCAATTCACCAGTGTGAGAGGACAGAGAGAAAAATGTTCGATAGCAGGGGATAATGGAGAGATATGCATGAGGAAAGTGTGAGAAAGCAGAGAGTTAGGTAATTGGTATTAATGATTTACATGGGATACTTTTCCTCTCTGTAAGCTTGAAAGTGAAGCATTGTGGGTAGGAGGCGGAGTTTTACCACTACGTGACCAGAGTATTCCCGCCTTTTACTGCCGGATCAAATCATAAATCATATCACGAGTGAGTCTGAACTTCTTCACCACCTCTGTCTCAGTAAAATTATCAAGAACTGTTCTCTCACGAAAAATACGAGGGGCGATTAAACAGACCCTCCTCCTGCGCCTTCGTCTCCTCATAATAGAAGCAAGCTCTAAGGCCTAGTGCACACCAGAGCGGTTCGGCTGCGTTTTGCGATCCGCTTGCGGATACGCTTGGGTAATGTATTTCAATGGGCTGGTGCACACCAGAGCGGGAGGCGTTTTGCAGAAACGCATACTCCCGGGCTGCTGCAGATTTTGGATTGCGGATTGCAGATTGCCTCAATGTTAAGTATAGGAAAAACGCAAACCGCTCTGAAAAACGGCACTTCAGAGCGGTTTGCCAGGCGGTTTTTGTTACAGTAGCTGTTCAGTAACAGCTTTACTGTAACAATACATGAAATCTACTACACCAAAAACGCTTCACAAAACCGCAAAATGCTAGCTGAAACTCTACAGAAAAATAAGAAAAAGCGTTTCAAAATCTGCTAGCATTTTGCGGATCTGCTAACGGTTTTTGGTGTGCACCAGGCCTAACAGAGTAAGCTCAAAAGGCTCCATCTTCCACAGCAGCAGCTGCTGTGTAAAAAACACGATATATCCAGGTTCATTCAGGGGATAAAGAGATGAAAAAATAACGAATGGCCACACCCCCTTTCTTCCCTGGTGAATTGTGATTTGGAGAAAAACTAACTACTAACTATCACTTATTTATCTCATACTTATCTCACATTTATCTCTTGCATTTCTCTCTGTCGATATTTTCCCCTATACTTCTGGAGAATTGCTATTTGGAGATATCACAGGAGGTAAATTACCTCCCAAGAGATAAATAGGTTGGTAACCTCTGGTGAATTGACGCCAAAGTGTCCTATCGATAACTAAACTGCCTTAATACTTGAGGGTGGATGACATCTTTGTGAGGATCCCAGCCCTTGAGGACTGGAGTTCGACATCCCTGGCCTAGGTCCAAGAGCACCCGCCAAACTGTTCCTCCTTCATTATCCTCAATTTGGCAGGTGTTGAGTTATCAGTGCTCAGTTATGCAGCCCTCCTCAGGGGTGTAACAATAGACTCTGCAAGGGATGCACCCGCAGGGGGGCCCATAAGCCACAGGGGGCCTGGTCCTGAGAGACTTACAACTAAGGGCAAGGAGAGAAAAACGTTCTGCTCTCTGCACAATTGTTCTAATGACTGCATCTCCTCAGCCACTGATAAAGAATCATGCAAAGTTTTGCAGACAAAGATTTGTAGACAGTCCCTATTCAGTGTTCAGCAGGCTCTTGTGTACAGCGCTGTTCTGCTGGCAGGAGGGGGCTCAATCCAAAGTTTCGCAGGGTGGCTCAGTGATTTCTAGTTATACCCCTGGCCCCCCTGCTCCCTTAATCAGAGGGGTGGTGAGCAGCTGTCGACCACGCCTCCCCTCTCATCCCATAGGGCATTGCAGCGTGGGAAATTTGTGATTCTGAGTCTAAAAACCTTAGAGGGAGTTTAAATAGGAACTGAGCTGTGTAGGGGATTTTAGAATCCCTTTTTAGGCTGCTTTCACAGTGAGACGTTACAGGCGCACGTTAGTCCACGTTATGTGCCCTATAACGTCCCCTAAACGCAACGTCCTGGTGTGTAAGTAGCCTTGTGGTACCTGATTGCACAGTGTGATGAACTATAAGTGTATCTACGCTCCCTGCTATTATCTGTTTTCTACTCTATACAATGCTATAGATGATGTGGGCACAACATAAATAAATTGTTGCAGCAGTGTGTTCTGTACACACAGATAGACACCCAGTATAACAAGTTAGAACTCTTTACTAAAGAAAATGTGCAGAGATCAACATCATTAGGCATAACCTAGTTGGCTACAATTACTAGGTAATGCCTAATGATGTTGATCCAGGGATTTATCTGATTGCCATCTGGAGTCGGGAAGGAATTTTTCCCTTTAGGGGCTAATTGGACCATGCCTTGTGGGGGTTTTTCGCCTTCCTCTGGATCAACAGGGATATGTGAGGGAGCAGGCTGGAGTTGTACTTTGTACTGGTTGAACTCGATGGACATATGTCTTTTTTTTAACCAAAATAACTATGTAACTATTAAATCATACGCAACCATCATGAAATGTATCTTACTTAGAACAAGAAGGAACACAGAGAATAAATACAGGAAATAACAATACCATAGTGATCATCCCCACATTTTACAGGCAGTGACATCTCGTGGTTGTTTTACTATACTGCAGTTTAACTGATAGTTGTTACTACCAACATAAATTATAATAATAATGCGCTGATGAGCTGTCTTACCAAAACCACACCCTATAATTTAAAATTAACACGTTTTAGCCTTCACACACACATCCCAACTATTTTCCTTATATAATATTTTCCTTATACACAAAGTATAGCTGGAAAAAGTTCCACAGAAAATGATTAAATCTAAATATACTGTATTGCAGCCGCATATTTTGCCGCTTGACTGGCATTCTGCTTTAAGTAATGATCCTATAATCCGCTTTCCTCTAATCTAGTGCCTCATTTTTAAATTAGAATGTTGACAACTTTTGCAGCAAACAGCCCCGGCTCCCTTCATTAGTTCTGCGTAGCGAGCTTTGCTGGAGAAAGTCCCACGGCAAGACGATGAAATCTGTGCTGCCAGGCGTCTGATCACAGCCTTCCACCACAATACAGCGCAAATTGCAGGATCAAGGCGCTGCGCCCACATTCCTCCAGGCTCGCTGTCATCCTCAGACCCGGCTTCCAATCTTTCCATCTTCAAATGCAAAAAGCAATCGCGCTACACAAGCAGATCATTGTCAGATCTGCGGCGTAGCTGTGTCAGTCAGAGGGGCCCATGAGTAACGGCCCATCATGCCGGGATGTCAGGGCCAGAGATGTTCAGCTGATCTGTCGTCTGCAGGATAGATTAACGTTATCCCTTCATGACTTCTAGAAGACAAACTGCACATCTCTGTTTACTTCAAAATCGACTCCAAGAACAAATATTTTGTTAGTCCTGTGCAGTCCTGTGGTGTAGAAGCTCACTGAAGGGCTAATGTCAAATAAGTCACTGTTATCTGATCCCTCCCTTCCATAGCTTCCTAGAGAACTGTTTGTGCCCTGCCCTCGACAATCTCCACCAACCACTTCCTGTACCACAGACTTCCATAGCTTCCTAGAGAACTGTCTGTCTGGTCTGTGGTGTTTTGTTTTGTTTTTATTGCAAGGGTTAACGCAACCAGTGTTTTATACATGCAAATGAGACAGTCGAATTGCAGTAATGCAACAGCAACAGTTCTCTTAAATGGTAAATAGGAGACAAAACACTTCTATCTGGCTGAACAAACACACCTGATAACAGGATGGTACTGAAAAGTTTAGGTGAATCAATCAGATTATTCATCAACACTATATAAAACCACTCAACACTGATATAACCACTGGGTACACTTCAGACCTGAAATGTAACCCCTGAAAGTGAAAGTAAAAGACCCTAGGACAGTTCTATTTACCATAAGTACTAGGGCTACAAAAAATTATCTCATAAGCTTATTTTCAGTTCAGTTCTTGCTTTGAAGCCACTAGAACAGATGAGTGAGCAAAAGTGAAATTCAGTTTCACCTCAGGTTAAACTGAGCTTTGGTGAATGCAGTCCACAGGAGAGAGGGCAAACTCACCTTGGTCATCACTTGTGGCTGCAGTGCTCCACGCCCCTCTGCATCATACAGATACTTCCTCCTTCATAGCTGAAAGGCGGAAGTATTGGCAGGTAGTAGAGGGGTGTGGAGTACTGTGACCAAGGTGAGTTAACCCCTTCTGCCACAAATGGCAGAAGAAACTAAATTTCACTTTTGCCAACTTATCCTTAACCACAAGCAACAAGAAAGAAGGCAAAACTCCCTCACTGGGGACTAAGACATCAGTAATAACCCAAAAGAGGTTTTAAACCTTTTTTGCACTATAAATTGAAAACCAATTTTTTCCTGGCTCTGTGCTTTAAATCTGCAGCAGTGCCTCCTCCATTCTTCACACTCCGGGCTTAAATCATCCGTCTTTCTTCCTGCCGCTGGCATATCTATGACACCGCACCGACTGTGCAACTCCTCTGTGGTTACACAAGACGTCTGAGCTGTTCCTGCAGCGGCGTTAGGAAAGTGTTCACGTCCGCGGCGTGTTCCAGCAATCTGCGAGCGCCAAGCCGAGTCTTGGAGTGATTATGAAATTAGACGGGTAATCTCTAGGCAAATAGCAGCCCTGGTGGGGAGTCACTTTTATTAAATCATGGCAGCCGAAAGGTGAAACGCGTCAGGCGTATTGATTTGTGAATGAAATTTACACTGTGAATGAAGGATATAGTGAGCTGTTCTGCAGGTAAACTTTACACGGCTCAGAGCGGCATCCCTTCAAATATGGAAAATCTGCCCTTCACCAGTGGATGAGAAGACTGCGTTCCCTGCGTGATGAGATAAAGTAGGAGCTTCGGTGCCATGTAGCGGGTGCGTTATTCTCTTGAGCTGCAGTCATGAACAGTTACTCCAGACATGAATGCCTCTCAGCTACATTTAATGGAAAGATAATTGAATCTGGCGCTATATGACCTCAGTGCGGTGCCAAGCTTGAAAGAAAAAAAACATCAGATTTCTGGGGAGCAGGCCCAGACTTACATCACTAGGGCCTATAGGCATAGATGTTCTGGCACCCTAGACTTTGCCCTCGATGAACCTGCAAACCCCCAAATGTTGGTAAATCTCTCGAGCTATCGAGCTCTATCTCGAGCTCAGTAATTTTCAAAGTAGCTCGCGAGTCAAAAAAGTGTGGGCACCCCTGGTTTAGGGACATCTCTAGCAATTTAAAGTGATACCTAAATGCTCAAAAAAAAGCTCTGGTGGGTTCCAGCTCTATGTGCTTGGTGATTACAATATGTTTTATGATGCTGTGCCAAGCAGCAAAATCAGCAGCCCCACCCACCTGAGCACGGCATCGGCTCCTGCAGTTACATGCTTTAAAATAGACACTACAAAAACAAACAGGTTTGGTTGCGCTTGATAGGTTTGATTACAGAACATATGCAATAGTGACTGTGTTGTCGAAAGGCTGATTGGCGTCCAGGTTTTGATATAATCTCCGGATGCGAGTTTGGCGAACGCAGGAATAGCTGCGAACGCGTCTTTCCTCCATTAATCTGATATGCGATTAGCATAAAACCGCTGACGTGTGAAAAGACAAAACACCTCAGAGCAGCGCCGATAAGTATTAATTACATACGTCTGATTGCAGAGACACATACGATTAGCGCTGGGAGCCGGCGAGAACGCCGTGCGACCTGTTGCTCGCAATCATTATTTGGGTCATAATGAATATCTAGAACTAATTAAAGGACTTTTAGAACCACAACTGATAAATTCATATTCCCCCCCACCCCCCCCCCCCCTTTTCATTTAGAATTCCGCAGTACAGGTTGCTACAGCAACCCGGCTTTGTTTCAAGAAAGTCTCCGCGTTGAGATAGCAGCCTGCTTAATAATGCCCTCCGGTGTGGTGTGGAATAACACATAGTTACTGCTCCATCCACATTCACATCACACAGGCCTCGTTACCGACGCTGACACGTGCCGAGGCGGCAGAGAGATTAGTACAATGCAGGTGAATTGTGTTTATTCCTGATTGCTAATGAGGTTATCAGGAAATGTTTTGTCTGTGCGGTGTCAGTGCATTATCACAGGAGGAAGCTGGCTTTCTTAAGGCGCGTACACAAGCCATACTGTAGTGAACGACGGGTTCGTCAGACCATCCCGCTGGGCGGACATTCTGCCGACAGTAGCACGTGTGTACACAATGTCGGCAGACTGATAAGACTGTTTCTGACAGATCCACCGAGTGACCAAGAATTGAACTTCATCCCAATTAGTAGCCGATATACCCCCTTTTACATGAGAAATCTTTTCCTTTTCACAAACGGATCATCAGGGGGCTCTGTATGGCTGATATTGTGGTGAAACCCCTCCCACAGGAAACTGTGAGGACCATGATCCTGGCAGTTTCCTGTCTGTGAACCTCATTGCATTGAGGGAAATAACAGCTGTTTTACTGGTTATAGCTGTTTCCAACTGCCAAAAAAGCAAGCAGCATCTCCTTCCACTGACATCACCTGCCAGCAGTAAAAATGTCAGCACGTCATAAATGTCAGAATGTCAATCATAGAGAGGAAAGATTTTACAATGGGCAAACACTGACTAAATCATTTATACATAATTATTGTAAAGCTGAAGCACTTTTTTATTGCATTACTTTCATTGGAGTTCCTCTTTAAAGGACCACTTCACCACTTCTGGCCTTTTTTTTTTTAATTAACGATTCCCAGTGAGTTTAAAGGAATACTATCGATGTATGCATTTATTTTTAAATGCTGTATGTTGTAGTACACAATAGGACAAGTACTAGGAGCAATTTGATTCCTCACACATCTGTTCCTCTCAGCTGTAAAATCCTCCATCAGTTTTGGATACAAAATGTATCTAAATACTGACGGCTCCCAGAGGGCTAGACCATGTCTCTGCACTGGGGAGTTGCTATCAACTCCTCAGTTTATAGTTTATCACCTTGCTGAAAGAATCTTATTGATATGGTGGTAAGGGGTTAAAGATTCTAGCAATGTGTGTTTATTATCTTTGCTTCTCTTGACTGATAAAGATACTAATAATGCTAATTGTAGACAGTGGTCTGCCCCTCTCAGCAGCTTGTAAAGTGGAGCCTGGAGTGAATCACCACAAGCAGGCAGCCAGTCTAGGTGTAAACACAGACTCGTGGTATAGCTAGTTATATTCCAGCAATATTCCAGATCATTTAGTTACCTGTTATCACCTCAGATCAGCCTATTTCTCCTCATGTCTCCTGCATGCTGTGAGTGACACAGTGAAATATATTTGTGAGCTGTGTGACAGAGTAACCAAGCAGCTCAGGGTGACCCAAACTACTATGAGCTGTGTGAGAAATAAATTTTTAAGCAGGGATAGCGAGAGAGAGACCTGGGTGAATAAATAAAGTGCCCCTAGCACTAGTGGTAATGTGTACACTAATATAGAGTATTAAAAAAAAAAGTCGTTTCATTCGATAGTATTCCTTTAAGCTTCCACTGTATGAACCGACAATTGTTTTGGGGGACCCTGTCTGGCCCCCAAAACAATTGTTGGTTCACACAGTGGAAGCTTAAAGGGGAACTTCAGCCTAAACAAACATGCTGTCATTATGTTAAATTAGTTATGTTAATTAGAATAGATAGGAAATATAATTTTTTTACCCACCCTGTTTTAAAAGAACAGGCAAATGTTTGTGATTCATGGGGGCTGCCATCTTTGTCATGGGGGCAGCCATCTTTTTGGTTGAAAGGAGGTGACAAGGAGCAGGAGACACAGTTCCAACTGTCCTGTATCCTGATAACTCCTCCCAGCTGCACACTCTAGGCTTCAAATGTCAAATTCAAAATGTAAAAAAAAAAAATTTGCACCAAAACAGCAGAACGAGAGCAACAACATCAGAAATCCCATCATGCTTTGCATAGCATCAGAGGAAAAAAGCCCGGGCAGTTTTCTTCTGTGCAGCTAAAAATGAGGCTTGGATAAGAGAAACAAAGTTCTGATGCTGTGAAACTGTTAAAGAGACACCAGGCCTTTTCAGTGCTGCTGAGTCGATTTTTAGTCCGAAGGTTCACTTTAAACACAATAAAGCGTGCTGTTTGATTTGCAACACTGGTGTGCTGATATCAGATAGTAATTTGGACACCGTCAAATGACTAAACCCAAATTACTTTAAAAACAGCGTAATTCGGCAGCTGAATTACGTCTTACCCTGGTTTGCAGGGGGAATAATAATTAACACTGCCAGGGCTTTGGCAGGGTGAGCCATTTTTCGGCTTCACCCTGTGCTCAAATCTCCCTGCGACGTTTTTGCATGTATGCAATAGGTAGAATTACTGAGAAACTGGGGAAATTGTGAGTATGGTGCATGACCATCTGAAGTTAGGGCATACCTGCTATGACCTGTGAGTAGAAACCTAAACTTTATTGGAAGTTTGAACAAAAGTGACACCAGCTATAAAACTGTCTCAGAATGGCAGTTTCCATTGGAGTGCCTCATTATTCAATTAACTAAACGCCGGCCCACTCGTAGGGAAAACAATAGAAAGTCGATGGAAATTGATTTAATTTCACTTGCAATCTGCTAACCCACTTTGCAGCAGACAAAAGCGTGAGTTAGGATGGCTGCCAGGCACACTATGGGCACTGTCCTGTACACAGTGCTCTGAAGAACAATCAATACAGAGATGTGTGATTAGATGCCAGTCCATTATTTGTTGCCGTTTTGTTCTGGATCCAAGAAACATGTTCAGCTTTTCGTCTGGTGACAGTCGGCCCTGCATATTTAATGCCTTCGAGTTTTTTTTTTCCCTTTTTTGTGGCCTTGTCACAAATCAAAGCAAGCCAATAAAATTTCCAAGATGGCTCCAGACGTCCATCTCGATGCGTCTGAGCAAAGGTTCTCCTGAGGTAAATTGATGCGGCTTTTCATTGAAGTGAAAACTTTATTCAGTGTCATAAATTAATATTTACAGCAACGGCCGGTTTTATGGGCATTTGGAGATTTATTGCGCCATGAGCCCGCAGCGCTGAGGCTTTGACAAATGTTGGAGCAAAGAAATTCCTTAAAGAGGAACTGTATTGAAAATAACATAATGAATACAATTTCTTATTGTTTACAATATTCATTTATAGATTTTTTTTGTGGGTGTTTGTCCATTGAAAAATCTTTCCTCTCCCTGATTTAAATTCTGAACTTTATCACCGGTGGTGACATCTTTAGTTCTGTCAGGTGATCTGTGCGAAATGTTTTCCATCCTGCGCGATTGATTGAATCAAATGATTTCAGAAAGAAATTGATCAAGCAACCTCAGTGATCGAATCTGCCATAGGTAAATTGTCTAGTGTATGGGCAGCTTAATTGCATACATTGAAAAATGGCGCAGGCTGAAGCCGTAAGACTGCTCACCGTGGTGTTGCAGCCAAAAACTATTCCCCCTCCAAGTTGTAGCAACTAGGGGGAACACGGGCAATTGCTATTGCCAGCAACTGAATTAACTTGTTTGTTTTTTTTTTGTTTTTTTTATCTAAAGTGTACCTGAGATAATACACTGGTCCTTATTTATACTTACCTGGGGCTTCCTCCAACCCCATGAGCACTGTGGCTTCCCTATCATTCTCCTCGGCCCCTCTGTTCTGGCGCTATGATTCCGGTTAGTAATCCGGTCAGTTGCCGCCAGATGTAGGCTTCTGCGCATGCTCGGCTGCATGCATGTCCCTGCCGTGATCCCGTCCCTGGGAGCGCGACGAAAGGGTGCGCATGCGCAGAACCCCGCGACTGCCCAGATTACAATGTAGAGTCATATCGGCAGAACGGAGGGGCGGATGGCGAGGGACGCCACGGTTCTCATGGGGCTGGAGGACTCCCCAGGTAAGTATAAATAGGGGCCAGTGAACCATCTCAGGTTCACTTTCAGCTCCGGCCAGCACCCAAATAAGTCACCGCTATAGCCATAGTTCTCGTTATGGCCTGTGGCAGACCCCAAGTCATTAACACAACGCTGCGCCAAAACTAGCTGTTTCAAGCTTAATTGTAAGTAATTGTTGGCCCCTGTGCCAAGTTTTCTAAGAAAGTCAAAATGTTCTGAATCTGAATTTCCTGGGCGATGTGTTATAGCTAAGATAACTACAGATACGACATTGCAATTTGCAAAACTAACAATATTCAATAGTTTCGGTAGATGATGACACCTCTCGTATCTTACTAAGGTTCAGAAATTGGGGTGCTGAAACCTGGTGATGGATGACGCCACCAGAGACTCAGCTTAGAAGGTCAGCAGACCTCACGATGCATTGCAACAGTTATTTATTTACCGCCTGAACCATCACGTAACATCCAACAGCTGTTTCGGAGCTGCACAACCTACCCATTTATCAAAGACCTGGAAACAGCATAGGTCACTTTGCACCGTTTCCATGTCCATGATAAAGGGGACCTTGTTTGGTCCTGAAATGGTTGTTGGATGACAAGTTGAGCAATGCACCCCTAGGTGTGTTTGACCTGCTAAGCACTTCTCCGATGTTATCAGAGAACTAGAAGACTTGAGACTGTCAGAGAGACTGCTGTCTATTGGGGAATCTTATTGTATTGCTGATTTTCCCCACCTAGGTGGTCCTGTATTGTCCCCCTCATTTCTTCAAAGTTGAATTAGGCATACAGACCTGAGCTGCTGTGTTTGTAGCAGGTGTAGTATGGACACAGAGGCGCCAAAAGGATAAAAGTATCTAAAAAGTTTAAAACATGAGGAGGCAGTGGTGGGCTCACCCCCTCCAAGCAGAAACAAAAATTGCCAATGTGTTTGGCAAATAAAACAAGTTTCTTTACATACCCTGGGGGACAATGCAACACATTTAGCAGGTTTGATCCCGCTTCATCAGACAATAACAACGGAGTAATAGCATATGTAGTCAGTAAAAGAGCCAGGCACCTCTGTATAGCAGGTGCAACGCCAATGGTTCAGGTGATTCAAGGACAGTGATATTATGTCTACATTTGAGGTGGTGTGAATGCTTTAACTGTTCCGCATATATATTTCAGTTCAAACATTTCATATTTTTCTTTTAGAACTTGTTTCTTTCCACTTACTTTTTTTTAGCCTTTTTTGTGTGATAAAACCAAGAGTAAACACTAAACAAACTGACCAAAATGACACTGGCTTCTATCTCGCTTTGATCTTCTGTAAGTGTACCTCGGTTAGAAGAACTCGGAGCTATTTTTGAGGCAATTGCAGGGTGCACTACAAAGCAGGAGACCTCTCACACATTATCCTTCCATCAAGAACTTACAAAGGTGTTTGTACTCTAAAAAAAACCTTTCTTTTATCAAACATCTCACATTAAAATAGGGAAAGACAAACTTTCCACGACTAAGAATGGGTACAATGTGTGCTGCTGCTGCTATCTACAACCACACTACCAATATTGCTATACATTGTTTATAAATACCAACAACACACGCAGCAAACATTAGCAAAACATATTTTTGTGGTGAAAAAACTTACATCCAACGTCAAAGCCATACATGTCAAATTCTGGCTCGTGGGCCAAGTCTGGCCCTCGGAGCCATCAGATTTGGCCCTCAGGTGATTTTCCCACTTTGCTTTATGTTTGGCCCACTCTAGACCACCAGAGAAGCTATATTGGTGGGTAAGCCCTAGATCACCAGGGAAGGCATATGGGAAGGGGGACAACACTATATACCAGGGAACTGTATAGGGGAAGGAGAGGAGGGCACTAGACACCAGGAAACCGTAAAGAGGAGGGAGGACCACTAAACATCAGGCAATTGTATAGATGAAGGAAGAAGGACCAGTAGACATCAGTAAACTGTATTAGGGATGGAGGGGGGCTATTAGACTCCAGGGAACTTTATAAGAGAGAGAGGTGCCACTAGACATTGAGGCTGGCCCACGACTTATGCTGGATACACACGTTGAGATTTCCCGTTCGATTCCCGGGATCGAATGGATCAAATCGATTATTTCCAAAATGCTCAATTCGGATTTCGATCGTTTCTGCCGTCGATTCGGCATACTTAATATGCAAATCGACGGCAGAAACGATCGAAATCCAAATCGAGCATGTTGGAAATAATCAATTCGATCGGTTCGATCCCGGGAATCGAACGGGAAATTTTAACGTGTGTATCCAGCATTGGTCCTAGAGCTCAATTTTGGCCCACTTCGTATTCGAGTTCGACTCCGCTGGTCTAAGCTGAGTTTTAAATTGGTCTATAAATTTGTCACATACTGGCCCTTATTCAAGTCACTTAGACCTCAATTCATCAAGCATTACTGCATTCGGTAATGCAGAAAACAGCTGACTTTACCGAGCACTTATTCATCAAGGCTGTTACCGTATGTAAAGCTGAAATTACAGAGCAGTGAGGTAAATTACTAACTTGTTCGGTAAATGCCTCAACAAATGCCAGTAAATGTCAATTCATCAAGGTTACAGCATGCGGTATCAGGTTTGTTCATTACCGGCAGCTCCGAGGTAGCAAAAACCAGCTTCAAAATGCCTTCCGTGTGGATATCCCAATGATTGATAGGAGCAGGGAGCCAATAGAAACAGCCCCTGTCTCCTGCAAGTCCCAATGATCAGATCTGATAGGAACCGCAGGCTTCTCCGGCGGGTCTAGCTTTTCTATCCCCCAGGCAGCAAGCAGAGAGATCACAGAACAAAAGAGCCTTCCCCTGACGCCATTCAGCCGTTTAACCTCTTAGGTTCCTGTTTGAAGATGCGGAAGAGCTGTGGGGAAATCACCTAAGCATGGCATGTGTAATGTCTCCTGGAAGTTCTTCTAAGCTGTGGCAAATAAAAGAAAATGCTGAGAAAAACTAATGGACAGATTCAAAGCAAGCAGAGGTAGTATAACAAACAGTATAACAAAACATGTACATTTAAAGGGATGTCTGGATGCATCTTACTATTGTAATGCTGTCTCTGCACGGAGAACAGCATGTAACAACAGAGACTCTTCTGCTGTTATGAACAGGTTTTTTGTCAATGGGCTTCGGTAAATTACCGAACTTCAACCGGAACTGTGTAAACCTTGATGAATTAGCAAAATAAGTCTAAAATACCGAATGTGGTATTTTAAGGACTCGATGAATTGAAGCCTATATCTCCTAAGTCTCCTCCTAGAACAATGTCAAACTGGTACTCACACATTTTGACACAGCTCAGGAAAGGTGGGGTCCATCAGGTAGAACACATTCCTCTCTTTCTCAGTCTATCCTAAACACTGGCATGGATATGGCCCTCCAGGCCTGGAGTTTAACACCTGTGTCGTAGAAGATTTTTTGCGTGCATGGCACTTTGCTGCCCAGTAACAGAGTAGCGGAGGGTGAGCTGAATGACGGCTCATCCCTGCTGTCGGGGAAATTCTGGGCAACGTTAATCACTATTCCCCCTCCAAGTTGCTACAACGAGGAGAAGTAATTCGGAGGGCCGCTGAAATAACAGCTTTGTCTGCCCGTATCCTGCTCAGCACGCCTAAATGCCTAAATGCCATCAGGTGCTTAAGCTCCCTCATTCATATCACCTCCACTCTAAAAATTGGTGCACATGCCTCATATAGTGCTGCTGCACAGTCTTTTCAATGTCTCTGCCTGCCTCCGCCCATCCCACCAACAGCATCATAGAATCTGTCCACCGCTGTCCCCGCCTGCATCCGCCCCGCCAGTTAAATACCCATTTTATTTTAATAGATTTAGAGGAAGCCCAGTGAATGGGGGAGGAGCCTAGTGGTGACGAGGGGATGGGGTCTGTGATGTCGCTAGCAGGGCTGAGTTAGACAGGAGCGTTGTGGAGCAGCAGAAATAGCGACATGTACAGTGGTGTGAAATACTATTTGCCCCCCTCCTGATTTCTTATTCTTTTGCATGTTTGTCACACTTAAAGGTTTCTGCTCATCAAAAACCGTTAACTATTAGTCAAAGATAACATAATTGAACACAAAATGCAGTTTTAAATGATGGTTTTTATTATTTAGTGAGAAAAAAAACTCAAAACCTACATGGCCCTGTGTGAAAAAGAAATTGCCCCCTGAACCTAATAACTGGTTTGGCCACCCTTAGCAGCAATAACTGAAATCAAGCGTTTGCGATAACTTACAACAAGTCTTTTACAGCGCTCTGGAGGAATTTTGGCCCACTCATCTTTGCAGAATTGTTGTAATTCAGCTTTATTTGAGGGTTTTCTAGCATGAACCACCTTTTTAAGGTCATGCCACAACATCTCAATAGGATTCAGGTCAGGACTTTGACTAGGCCACTCCAAAGTCTCCATTTTGTTTTTCTTCAGCCATTCAGAGGTATATTTGCTGGTGTGTTTTGGGTCATTGTCCTGCTGCAGCACCCAAGATCGCTTCAGCTTGAGTTGACGAACAGATGGCTGGACATTCTCCTTCAGGTTTTTTTGGTAGACAGTAGAATTCATGGTTCCATGTATCACAGCAAGCCTTCCAGGTCCTGAAGCAGAGCTGTTATACGTGCCCACGCAGCAGCACAACACAAGCTGTTACGACACCGACAATTGCCGGATACCCGAATTACCCCTGTGCGGCCTGCAGATTATAGCGTTGCTGCTATAGCCGTGCCAAACTCAGGCGATATGCAGCATGTTCCGAGAAGCCCTATCCCAAATTTTTCATCTTCTGTTTAAATAACTTTCCAGATGTCCCTCATACATTCTAGTGACTAGTAGAAGGCGTTCCCGGCTAGGGAGGGCTAGTGCACATTTCTCCTGCTCCCGATGGCCGTGCCTTGAAGGCCTGGTCCTTCCTCCTGTAGAGTGGTTTTATACACACACTTTAAAGGATGGGGATGGAGGAAACCCCAGGTATGCATAAAACGTTTTCTTTTTATCAGCTCTGGTACACTTTAAAGAACATCTGAAGCAAAAGCGGTATGGAGGCTGCCATGTTTGTTTCCGTTTAAACAATGCATATGGCCTGGCTGTTCTGCTGAGCCTCTGTCTCAAAAACTCTTATGCTAGGTTAACACTATACAATTTTCTGGCAGATCGATTTTTTTCCAGCATGTCCGATCTGAATTTTGATTTTGATTATCCAATCGTTTTTCCGATCGATTTCCATAAAAGTGAAAATGGAAATCGATGAGAACGTCGTTCGAAATTCAGATCGGACATGTTGAAAAAAATCAATCTGGCAGGTAAATCTGCCAAAAAATTGTATCGTGTGTACCTAGTATTAGCCTTAGACCGTGGACAAGCATATGCAGATCAGATTCTGACTGAAATCTGACTGGATTAACAACATGCTTGTTTCAGGTGTGTGAATCCGACAGTACTGAGACAATACTTCAGGTGTCCTTTACAGAGGAACTTTAGCAAAAAGGGGAAAAAATTAATCAGTACATTGCAAAGTGAGAAGTTAAAGGACTTACGAGGCCAAATTATTAAAAAAAAAGTTAAAAAAGTGAAGTACCTGCATCTCTTTAAAAGACACGGAGGACGCCATCCGCGCCCTCCGTGTCATTCTGCCGGGTCCCCGCCGCTCAATAGACCCCCCAGCCTGTCACGACCGCAGGGCCCGGGTCGGGCTCTCCTGCCTCTGCCAATATGGCCGCCGGAGCTGGCCGCGGCTGGCAGTCCGCACCTGCCGCGAGTGCGGCTGTGCAGCTCTAGGGCCAACCCCCCCCCCCCGATCCACGCTACTGTAGCCAATATGGCCAGCTCCGGCGGCCATATTGGCAGAGGCAGGAGAGCCTGACCCGGGCCCTGCGGTCGTGACAGGCTGGGGGGTCTATTGAGCGGCGGGGACCCGGCGGAGTGACACGGAGGGCGCGGATGGCGCCCTCCGTGTCTTTTAAAGAGATGCAGGTACTTCACTTTTTTAACTTTTTTTTTTAAAATAATTTGGCCTCGTAAGTCCTTTAAAAAATAGAAGGTCAAGAAATGATTTATATTCGCCATGTAAGTTGCGCTGATCCACCTTTTTCGCCATGTAATTTGTTCATGTTGTCGATCCACAATCACGTAATCATCTTTACTACTGGCAGACATGGGAGAAAAAAAAACAGAACCAACTGCCATTATCTATAACCACACCCAATAGGAATGTGAAAAAAAGCTAAAAGATTGTTGTTATTTTTTTTGGTTGTTTTTTTTATAGATATACTGTATATACAGTATATGCACAGAGGGAGATACTGGTTGCTTGGCAATTGGAAATAGACATTACTTCCCACAATGCAACAAGACTTCCATAGTGTGATGTCAGAACCTAGGTCCTGGCATCACACTGTGGGATGGGTTTCACCACAATACCAGCCATACAGAATCAGCCCCCCCCCCCCCCCCCCCAAGGTATGGGAAAGATTTCTCATGGGAAAGGGAGTGTCAGCTACTGATTGGGACGAAGTTCACATCTTGGTCACAGTTCCTCTTTGACTGCACAGTTTAGCCGTGGGCCTGCATGATTACTGCAGCCATGATTCGGCCTGCTCTCCCTGTGAACTCCTGAGAGTCGGGGCCAAGCCAACGCTGTCCTGAAAGGCTGTTTTCTCTTAGTGAGCGCAGCGCAGGTACACAGGAGCAGGAATTAATGCCAGAGAGCTTTCTATCGATTTCTTTGCCTCCTTCCAGAGAAATAGTTCAGATTGAAACCATCACAGACATTTAGCCCAATAAAGGCTGGAAATGAGCTTTCTACCTCACTTTGCAGCAGTGACAGAGGCTCTGTGTCTGGGGCATTGACACTCTGACTTTATTGCTCTTTCTAAGTCGCCCTGATGAACTCAGAACAGAACGTGCTGCAGGCCTTTGTTTTCTCCTCTTCCGTTGGCGGTGCTTAAAGGGAACTTAAAGCGTTACAAAAAAACTCAACTTTAACTTACCTGGTGATTCTACCGGCCATTCGTTGGTCACTGTGCCTGGGCGGCCCAGGCCGCGAGTGTCCTCGTTCGCGCTCTTGTCGCCGGGAGTGCCCTGCGCAGGCTCTGTAGAGATTTTCTCTTACTCCGCCTGTTCAGGACGCTCTTGCTGATTGGAATGTGAAGAAGGGTGGGTGTGGCCAGGGATGCACAGGCGCAGTGGCCAACGACAGTCGGTGGAAAACGAAACTGAGCTGTGACGTGGGATCGGAGTATTGGTTTGACACAGGATGGCTACAGGGAGCCGGTAGATGCCCCAAATAAGTTAAAGTTTGTTTTTTTGGGGGGTTTTTTGTAACGCTTTAGGTTCTCTTTAACATCGGGACCACAATCGCAAAAAATGTTAAAATTTTAAATACATATAAACACATAGTAATAAAAAGTACATTTCTTCCAGAGTAAAATGAGCTACAAATTACTTTTCTCCTATGTTGCTGTCACTTACAGTAGTTAGCAGAAATCTGACAAAACTGACAGGCTTTTGACTTGTCCATCTCTTCATGGGGGATGTATTCTCAGTATTTCATTTATTCTTTACAAAAGCTCTCACTGGAAAGGATCTTTACAAAGATGCAGCCTGCCTCCCTTACCTGTTTGCACACTATTCTGGAAGTTGGACTAAGCAACTACCATTCACTAAGTGCTTTTGAAAATAAAGAAAACCCTGAGAATCCCCTGTGAGGAGATGGGTTAGTCCAAAACCTGTCAGTTCTGCTAGATTTCTACTACACTTACAATAGTAAGTGACAGCAACATAGGAGAAAAGTCATTTAAGAACATTTTACTCGGGGAGAAACTTACTTTTTATTTATGTGTTTTCATGTATTTTATGTATTTCATGTATTTTCATGTATTTAAAATTTTACATGTTTTAACGATAATAGTCTTTTAAGGCTTTGGTGCTCACCTAGGCCTCTGTCCTGTGCAGGCCCCACGCCATCCATCATAATGATCCATGCTCCATATTACAGGCACGTCTCTCTTTCTTCTCCTGCACCTCCCTCCCCCGCCAACCCTGATTACTTTTGCCGGTTTCACCATGACACCGGCTGATAGCTTTGGGTTATCTCGGCTTCCGATCTTCCACTCCAATAAGGCCATGATTGATAATGATCTTTTCCTGCGGACACTTTTATTGGAAGCAGAACAGAACTCGCTCAGTAAATCTGATTTTTATTGGTGCTTACGGTTTACGGGCCCGTCCCGCGCATCTATTGCCGGGGTCGTAGAAGGCAACACTGTCACTCTTCCATCAACACTTCTCTTAAAGGCAATGGTGATAAAATTGGGCGACGGTGTCAGGAGGTTGCGCTGGTCCAAGAGTACGCATCACGGCATCACGGACGCCAGAGTGAGCTGCACAACGCGGCTCACTCCGACCTCCACACCAGAGAGCACCAGGCGTTGCGTTAGGGGCACGTTATGTGCCCTATAACGTCCCCTAAACGCAACGTCCTGGTGTGTAACTAGCCTAAAGGACAACTGTAGCAAGAGTTATATGGAGGCTGACATATTTATTTCCCTCTTAACAATACCAGTTTCCTGGCAACCCTGCTGATCTATTTGGCTGTTGTAGTGTCTGAATCACACCAGAAACAAGCATGCAGCTAATCTTGTCAGATCTGACAATAATGTCAGAAACAGCTGATCCGCTGCATGCTTGTTCAGGGTCTATGGGTAAAAGTATTAGAGGCAGAGGATCAGCCAGGCTGCCAGGCAACTGGTATTGCTTAAAACTGTAGCAAGAGTTATATGGAGGCTGACATATTTATTTCCCTCTTAACAATACCAGTTTCCTGGCAACCCTGCTGATCTATTTGGCTGTTGTAGTGTCTGAATCACACCAGAAACAAGCATGCAGCTAATCTTGTCAGATCTGACAATAATGTCAGAAACAGCTGATCCGCTGCATGCTTGTTCAGGGTCTATGGGTAAAAGTATTAGAGGCAGAGGATCAGCCAGGCTGCCAGGCAACTGGTATTGCTTAAAAGGAAATAAATATGGCAGCCTCCACATCCCTCTCGCTATAATTCTTCAGTGCTCTATTGCAAATTCCACTTTTTATAATTGCATTGAAAAATGTGCTTTCTTTGTGGATATAGATGCAATGGGGCCTGAAACGATCACCTGACTTTTTTTTTTTTTAGTAAGATTTCGTGGACGCTAGCTTCCACCAGCCCCCTAGTCTCTTCAGGCCCTAGGCAACTGCCTAGGACTGCCTTGAGGATGATCTGGCTATGATGCATGTCACACATGAGAACGTGTACATAATCAACATTTCTATAAATCATAAACCTTGAAAAGCACTGTAGCCAAAATAATATAAATAAATGACTTATTTTTTACAATATTCATTTATAAATGATTTAGTCAGTGCTTGCTCATCATAAAATCTTTCCTCTCTCTGATTTACTTTTCTGAAATGCATCCTAGACAGCAACATCTTTCGTACTGGCAGGTGATCTCTGTGAAATGTTTGTTTACTGAGAGTTCTCAAGGTAGTAGAAAAAATCTCTGGTCTCCCAAAATGCTTGGGGGGGAGGGGGGATTCTGCATAATAAACAGCCTAGGCTAAGCCTCAGTGGTAGGGCGGGACTACATACCAATTTACAGCAATATTTAGCTATAGGAAGTGTTTCTGGTGCTGAAACCAGGAACATTACTGTAAAAGTGGGTTTCCCTGAATAATTTACTGCATTTTATTATAGATTGTTACGTTTCCTCTTTAAGATGATGTCAGAATGTCTGCAATATATGGATGTATAGCAATAATGACATGATCTATTAGGTTTCTTATAGAATGGACCCAAAAAATTAAAAACAATTACAGAACTTTAAATTAAACTCCAAGCACAAATGTTGTCCTAAATGTTTGTGGGCACTATAGCTCATTGTCCTATTCATAGAAGCAGGGCCGGGCCGAGGCATAGGCTGGAGAGGCTCCAGCCTCAGGGCGCAGTGTAGGAGGGGGCGCACAATTCATTCAGCTGTCATTCCTAATTGTGTATTAAGCAGAAAGAAATAAGAAAAGGGGATACATAGCAGTGACTGCAAGCTATATAACTAGATATTAAGGTGTTGGGGAGGTTGTGGGCCCTGTGGCCCTCTTAGTTTAATAGCAATCAGTGTGTGACGGCTGAGGTGGAAGGGATGGAGGGGCGCACTTTGGCGTCTCAGCCTTGGGTGCTGGAGGACCTTGTCCCTGCTCTGCATAGAAGGTCCTAGATTAGTAAATGTCAGATAAAACCCTTGCTAGGTGCTAAAAAATGTTTTTTTTTTTACAGATGAGAGGAAAAAAATTGCAATCCAGCGGTTCTGGAGGTGTGTTTAGCTTTTAAGGGTAACAATGGGTAATTTGCATATATTCAGCAGTGATGCACTGGGAGACATCTCAAGCTCTCTCCAACCTGAATTATCGCAAATTATTTCTGTTTTAAGAAAGCAAACTTTAGTTTTCCATAGCATTTTAGTAAGGGGGCTTTTAGGACCATTGTAGCCCCTCACACACTCCAATGAGTTCTGGTTCACCATGAGCTTTGCTGGTTAGTCTGTAAAAAAACTTGAGAGAGAAGTTGATTGAATGAGGGCCTAAATGTGCATTGATAGGATAGGTTTTAATGCATGATCCTGTCGTTTGCATTGAAGACAACTACCTTACAAAGTGCTAGTGTAAACTATATAATGTTGCTTTGGACTGGGTGGATAGTCAGGGGTGTAACTAGAAATCACTGCCCCCCTCCCCCACCAAATCTTTGGCTGCCCCCCCCCACACACACACACACACACCCCAAGTATAGGTGCCCCAATTATAGCCAGGCACAGGTGACCCAAGTATAGCCAGGCATGGTTGCCCCCAGTATAGTCAGGCATAGGCACCCCCAGTATAGGCAGGTATAGATGCCCCTAGTATAGTCTGGCACAGGTGATCCAAGTATAGCCAGGCATAGGTGCCCCCAGCATAGACAGGCATAGGCGCCCCCAGTGTAGCCAGGTAGAGGTGCCCCCAGTATAGTCAGGCATAGATGCATCCTCACAATGTATTGTTTCAGGCAGCAAAAATTCTAGAGCCGGCCCTGATCCACTTCTCCATTGTGTTTTTAAAATTATGAAATCAAAGAGTGGTGGAAATTTGTTTATGATGCAAGGTTTACATTGTAATTACACTGGGAGGGTGTGGGAAGGTCTAAGTGCTTTATTACGCACTGGACAGGGAAGAAATGATCATTAAAGTGCTGGCCAAAAAGGAGTTTTTTTGGGTGTTTTTTTTTTCAGCAGAGGGAGGAGGTGGGTGGAGTCAGGAGACCTGCTCTGTGCTGGAGAAGGAACGCCCAATCTGCTGGCAAGAAAGACAGAACCCATCCTAGAACCAGCCAGGCAGGGATTTTAAATTCATCATTACAAAAAATAGAGATGCACTTGCTAGTTAATTACAAATCATTCTGGTGCATTGGAAAAACCAAGGCTGGATTGATACTTTCTGTGCCCCTAGGCCAAGTATGTTGTCACTCCCCTTTCTTGTGCAATAGTGCCCCTCCCATGCCATGTGCAGCCCCAAGGCATGGGCCTTTGAGGTCTATCCAGAAATCCAGCCTTGGGAAAAATAGGAGACAGAACAAAGGTTTTAACATAAACACAAGTTCATTTCATGTCCTTCTTCCCCTTGCAAATAACGGTATCTTTCATCAGGACAATAACTTCAGAGTTTTGAGACTTTTTTCTGGCAATGTTTTGGTTCTTGGCTCCACAGTAAACCCGGTCACTTTTAATTCATGCTGATTCTAACAAAACTAGAAAGAGAATCTTCAGAAAGTATCAGTTTCTAGCGAGAGCAGCAAAATTCATATAAACGAGATAATGAGAATAAATTTATCTCTGCCTAACAAGCTTGAAAAGGAGAGTCTGACTTTCAAGTCTCGCCTCTTTCTGACTCGCCCGCGCCGCTTCGGCATCGACAACAAACAAAAATTAGCGTCCCTCTGTGTCGCCGGGAGTCTGTTCATTAGCAGATGTGTCAAGAGTCTTTTTCAAATGAAGAAAGCAGAGATGAGTCAGAGCGATGTGCTGATTGCCGGGACTCAGACAGGAGCAAAGGAAATATTTTAATTGACGGAGATTCTCAAAGTCGGCGGAGAAGACTTGAAAGTGATGTTTTTTTCGGGGGGTGAGAAGAAAAACACGTTCCATTAGAATTGTTTTTCAAGAAGAGCTCCCTTGATAGTTCCGACTTGTATTTAGATGAGTTTTAGGGAAAAGATGTCAGAGGAAACCTGACAAAATTCAGCAAATATTACATTATACTTGAAGCAGAATTCTAGCTTGATTCCATTAGTTTTATCAAGTCCATTCATTCTATCAAGTGCCTCAGCAAGGTCACAAGTCCAGATTTATACTTTTTCAGCCCCTAAGCCAAGTGTGTTGAGGCTCCCCTTTCATATGTAGCAACCCCTATTTCATGTCTAGGTGCCTCCTGTGACTGCAGCAGCCCAAGTCCCGGGCCTTAATTGTCTTCTCAGAAATCTGGCCCTGCAAGGCTCCATGGAGAATACATCTGCTTTTCCAGTGACAAGTCAATCACATGATCGTTCCTTCCTGATTTCTTTTTAGAAGACACTGATTCATCTCTGGAGATGGTCAATAATAAGATTCTTTATAGTAATTATGGATGCAATGCAACTTTTAACGTGGCTGATCAAAACTTATAGGAAATGCATTTGATTGGCCCATTAACAAGTCACATGCATCTGCATGCAAGTCAGAAGCATCTCTGGCTTGCATGCAGTCAGAGACTGTTGACCATCCTTAGTCCTGTCCCCATCATTTTTAATAGGTACGCCCCTCTAGCAAACATTATGGGGACATGTACCTCCATGAGACACTCTGGGACAACTGAGAGAGAACTATTTACCTTCTGGCAACCAAATACTAAGGGGCACTGCTAGCTACCTTCCCATGATAATGTCTTTTTTGTTGGACATAAATGGACACAGAGAGATGGATGGGGAAAAGGAGGAGCACCTGATGGAATGTAAGTGGCGGAAAGCAATGGGAAGTAACAATAAAACTGTTTGGATGCAGGGGAGACGAGGTAAGGTTGGTGGGGGGCCTTTAACCACTTAAGGACCGCAGCATTTTTTGAATTTCTGTGCTGCGTAGGCTCTCCAGCCCCCAGCACAGATCAGCAGGCAGGCAGGGGCGATCAGACTTCCCCCCTTTTTTTCCAATAGGGGGATGTCCTGTTGGGGGGGTCTGATCGCCGCCGGATATATTTCCCTAGCGGCGGGGCACCTCAAAGCCCCCCTCCGCAGCGCTATTCCCCATCCCTCTTCTTCCCTTCCTCCCCTTCTCATCATAGGCGGTACAGGACAGCGATCCGTCCTGTACCGCCTCAGATAGGCTTCAGCCTATCAGATTGCCGGCGATCCTCGGCCAATCAGAGGCCGGGGATCATCGATCTCCTTTACGGCGCTACTGTGACAGCAGCGCCGTATGCTGTAAACACCGGGGATTTCTTCCCCGCATGTTTACATTTAGCCTACGAGCCGCGATCGGAGGCTCGCAGGCTGTTCACGGAGACACCCTATAGGCGGCGGCTGGTTGTTAAGTAGATCCTTGTAGATCCCTGACAATACTTCTCCTGCCTATTTTGAAAACTTGTGTCTCCGTGATCTGCTGATGAAGGGGATAGTGTCATACCTCTATTCTGCCCAAAACCAATCCTCTGAATCTGTTAAATTTGCATTTATGAGATCCTGGGAAACAGGCATTGGTAAGGCCTTGACCTGGAAAGAGTGGAGGAAATCATTTAAGTCTCTCTCCAAAGGTAGCCTAGAAAACTACTGCCATGGAGGTCTCTCTGACTTCTCCATCGCACCTATTTGGTACCTCAGAGGCTTTCCCTAATGTACCTCTCAATTCCCCCTAACTATTTTAAAGGGTGTTCAGACACCAGTTCCACGATTCATATTTGGTGGAAATGCCCAGAGGTCTCCATCATATGGACCAAATTGCAGGCCTTCTCTCTAGTTACATAGTTACATAGTTATTTCGGTTGAAAAAAGAAATACGTCCATCGAATTCAACCAGTACAAAGTACAACACTAGCCTGCTCCCTCACATATCCCTGTTGATCCAGAGGAAGGCGAAAAAACCCTTTACAATGCATGGTCCAATTAGCCCCAAAAGGGAAAAGTTCCTTCCCGACTCCAGATGGCAAACTAAATAAATTAATTACTAAAGATATCAAAATGTTTTTTCCTGGGAATTAGACCACAAAGTATGACGGCATGCTCCTAATAATGTAGCTCAGCACAT
The DNA here is from genome assembly GCF_040937935.1 of Hyperolius riggenbachi. NCBI lineage: Eukaryota > Metazoa > Chordata > Amphibia > Anura > Hyperoliidae > Hyperolius > Hyperolius riggenbachi. The sequence continues at coordinate 43,716,385 of NC_090651.1, read as the reverse complement.
TTTGGCTTCGGTCAAGAATAATATTGCCTCTCACTGGAAACAGGCTTCCCTAAATTACGATATCATCTCCTGTGTTGATAGGGAAATGATACATGAGCGCATCAAAGCTAGAATAAATGACACCTTGCCCCATTTTGAGAAAGTATGGCAACCGGGGTTGGACTACAGAGGAGGTCTGCATATGTTCAATGACTTAAACGACTAACCATTCTGTATTGATCAGATTTTTCCCTGCTGATCCCCTCTTATGCTGTTGCCTTTGCCAAGCTTGACCTTATCAAAATTGTTACAGCACCACACCATATTTTGCATTATGAAGTTTACTCTCCTGTGACCATTTTTCCTTGTTTTGATTGGCTGGGCTTATTCCTGTCCACCGTTCCTTGATTTAACTTCATGTCCACTAGCTTCTTAACTTTATAATGCTACTGTTATGTAAATTATATCTTTACTGCAGCAGGGGTAGTCATACTATCCCATGAAAAAAAACACATAAGTACTTGTTCTACTGTACTGTCTATGTTTTGATTTCAGTGAATTTTATATGGTAAATAAAGAGAAAACTGTTCCTGGTATTTTCCATTTTCTATTTCCTCCGACTGAAGCCAATCCTGATGTCATTTACTTCTTTACTTTTTTTCAATCAGTGAAGAGCAGACATGTGGGAGGGGAGATGACAAGCTTCCTTCTTGGCGGCATTGTACCAAATAGAGCCAGGCTGACAGAGATACGACTTATTGCAACAGAAACATTTCTGATTATATTGGAATGCTTGCAATGCAGGGTCAGGTTGCAGTCTTCATAATAAACACAGAGCAGTCGGTTAAAAGAAAAAAGAAAGGTTCACAATATCATCCCGGCTTTCTGCGCTGTCAGGTAGTACATTTAGATCCTTCTGGAGCTGGGCTTTAATGATGCTGGCTGTTACAGAAAGCAACTTATTTAGTGAAAATGTTGGCTCTATTATGAAATGGCTCTGCTGGTCGGGAACATCACACATCTGTAATACGCTTGGCCTATTAGCCTGCTTTCCTTGGGCCTTTGGTGAATGGGCCTTCGGGGACAAACTGCTGTTTAGAAAAATATATAAAATCTGTTTTGATCCGACCCTGAGATATGAGCGTTTACGATTCTCAATATATTTTAACGGCTTACAACATTTTCTCTCCGCAGCCCCTGAAGATGCACTGCAAGAGCTGCGCCCTGGTCACCAGCTCCGGACACCTGCTGGGGAGCAAGCTGGGCAACGAGATCGACCAAACGGAGTGCGTGATCCGCATGAACGACGCCCCCACGCGGGGCTACGGGCAGGACGTCGGCAACAAGACCAGCCTGAGAGTGATCGCCCACTCCAGCATCCAGAGGGTACTGAGGAATCGCAATGAATTGCTGAACATGAGCCAGGGGACGGTGTTCATCTTCTGGGGCCCTAGCAGCTACATGCGGAGGGACGGCAAGGGGATGGTGTACAATAATCTGCAGCTCATCAACAAGATTCTACCTCGATTAAAACTGCACATCATCACCAGGCACAAAATGCTGCAGTTTGACGAGCTTTTCAAGAAGGAAACCGGCAAAGACAGGTAGGCAGTTTCTTTATCAGCAAAGCTTTTTTGTATTTTTCACCTGCCACGTGTGGAACACCTATAGTGGATTAATGTGTTGTTTTTTTGTGAAAAATTTGATAAAATTTGCCTATTTGCGATCCAATTTCCTGAACGATTGACCATCCGATTGTTGTGATCGATCAGAAACAAATGAAGGGGAAAAATGATAACCGATCCGTTAAGACTAAAAGAATTGTTCAGAGCAGGGGCGTAACTACAAATCATGGGGGTCCCCAGCAAAACTTTGACGGGGCCGACCAAATGTTCACACCCTTTACCTTGCCTACCCCTTGTGACCCTCACAGCTTGGGGGCCCATCTTGCAAGGGTCATAACACAAGTGTGGCAGATTCGAATTCTAATGATTTGAATTCAAATCTACCCGAATAGTGCCTCTCAAATTCGGCCGAATGATTGCAAATTCGGGCAAAAATCATCATGATCTTCACACCCATAACAAGTGTAGCCACAAAAACACCCGATGTAAAGGCTGGACCCTGATATCAGAGGGAGGGAAATAGTACTTGGGGGACCCCTTACTACTCTCCTTTGCAATCGTAGAGGCCAGGGTTGCTCTCCAAAATCGCGAATGTGTTATGTACCCGAAAATTCGGGTCATTTTTCATGGTTGCCGAATCTGAATTCTAATGATTTGAATTCGAATATACCCGAATAGTGCCTCTCAAATTCGGCCGAATGATTGCAAATTCGGGCAAAAAATGAGTGTTCGGGAATTCGGATGTCTTTTTATATTTAAAATAAATCCTTCTCCTCTCCTGTCTTTTCTTGTCTTCCAGGGATTTGTAGGATGTCAAAAGCCAGCTCACATACATTGGCCAGGAATCAAACCCAGGTCAACTGCTTGGAAGGCAGCTATGCTCACCATTATACCACCAACACTGCCTGCTGAAGCCAGCCTAGCATGTACCATTGTGATATACCTTGAATCTACATGGCTATCTGGGGTTCTCTCCGGACAACTGTTGAACAAAAAAGGCAAGGCCATCCCTGAGTGGGCTTGAACCACCAACCTTTCAGTTAACAGCCAAACACACTAACCAGCTGCACCACAAAGAATGTGCACACAGCCACTGCTACACTTTCTCTCTTACAGGGCTATGGAAACCGTTTTGCCCATGCAATAAAGCGGGGTGCAAAAATGAAATCATGCCTAGCAGAGGATGGTTTCGATCCATCAACCTCTGGGTTATGGGCCCAGCACACTTCCGCTGCACCACTCAGCTGCCACATAGGGAATGCTTGATGTCATGTAGATTCAAGGTATATCACAATGGTACATGCTAGGTTGGCTTCAGCAGGCAGTGTTGGTGGTATAATGGTGAGCATAGCCGCCTTCCAAGCAGTTGACCTGGGTTTGATTCCTGGCCATGGCCAATGTATGTGAGCTGGCTTTTGACATCCTACAAATCCCTGGAAGACAAGACAGGAGGAAGAGGAGAGGAGAAGGATTTCTTTTAAATAAAAAAAACATCCGAATTCCCAAACACAAATTTTTGCCCGAATTTTGTTAACAACCCCCGAACCGAATCTGAATTTGGCGATCGCAAGCGAATCCGAATTTTCCCCGAATCCGAATTTTACCAAGACCCGAAATCGAAGGTACCCGAATCAAATTTTGGTACATTCGAGCATGCCTGGTAGAGGCTGCTTCCCTGTAGTTACGTCCCTGGTTCTGAGATTGGGATTGACTGAACGATCATAAGAATCACAAAATTAACAGTACCTGATCCATTCAATTGTACAGTCAATCTTTTGGGAGATTGTATCGTTAATGGCCACCCTAACAGTGGTTTGGCATACTGTACATCATTCATTTTCACCCTGGTATCAATTCTGATATTAAGTTGTCAGTATTGCTTTATTTATTTTATAAAAGAAAAAATCTGTCAAGAAACAGATACTCCCAACTCATTTATCCTGAGGAAGCGGGTGCGCCCCTGAAATGCATCACATTTGGAGTTTTTTATGAAAATAAAAGCTGGAGTTTTTTTTTTTATATTTAGACTAAACGAGTCTGACTTCCTGGATTTAAGGCCACCACTGCCTACATTTTAAACTATTTTACTCTGCGTTGGCGCCTCTGTTCTGTGATATCCCCCCTTGGTGGTGGGTTGTAAGCCCCTTTTCTATACTACAGAGGGCAACTTCTTGACCTGAGTGGGGTTAGATTAATCTCTCTACCTGCCTATGCAGTGGTTAGGAAGTACCAGAAGAAAAGTCTAGAAAGGGAGAGATCAGTAAAAGGAAGGGGGGGGGGAGAGGAAGGAGAAGAGTAGGGAAAGGATAAGAAAGAAAGGAAGGTATGGAAATGAGAAAAGACAAAAAGGTTGGAGAATGTAAGGCAGATGGGGGGGAAGGGGCGGGGGGTACAGGTGGTCATAACTGGTGCTCTTCTTACACCCTGCAGTAAAGATTGCTGCCTCTAGAGGCAGCATTGTCCAGTCCAACTGATGGATACTATTCCTGACTGCTGGCAAACACCATCACTTCCCATATCTGGATGACCAGTTCACCCCAGGGAGACCGGTACTGCCTATCCGTTCGCCATAAAGTGCTACCTTCTCATTTCCACGTAACAGTCGTGCGAGGCAATCAGACCATAGAGATAGCGAAGAGGACCACCACTGACTCACAATCTAATCCCTACCATAGTCATATGTCCATCGTAGTCGAGGGCTAATTCAGGGCGAAGCCAATTAACTCATCTGTATGTTTATGGCATGTGGGAGGAAACTGGAGTGCCCGGAGGAAACCCACACAGACATGGGGAGAACATACAAACTCTATGCAGATATTGCCCTGACTGGACCAACCAGAGACCCAGAGGTGCATTGGCAAGGGAAAGAACAAAGGAAGGGAGATAAGGAAGGTTGAGAGAGAAGGGAGGGAGATAAGGAAGGAAAAGAGAGAAGTAAGGAATGGAGAGAAGAGAAGGAAGGAATAGAAGAACGGAAGGAAGGGAGAGCAGAAAGAAAGGGATAGACAAGAAGACAATAAGGAATAAAGGGAGAGAGCTGAGTAAGGGCCCTTTTCCACTAGAGCGTTTGCTGAATCGCAAATCGCTAGCGATTTTAAAATCACTAAGGTTTGCTAAATAACATAGGAATCGCGGCAGGTAATTTCCTACCGCAATTTGCTTTTTACTATATAGCGATTGCGCCGTGGAACGTTTTTTGCCGCGATTTGTCTATGCGGTGCATAGCATAGCAAAATCGCGATCGCAAACGTCGGGAAATCGCCGAGACTTTTGCTGAATTGCAATCGCTAGCGTTTAGCGTGAACTCTAGCGATTGCTTGTGGAAAAGGGTCCTAAGGAAGTGTAGAGGGAAGCTTTCTTGTGATCAGAAATGCCCCGGCGGTCACACAGACACATAGCTGAGCAGGTCACAGGGGATTAAGTGAAAAAGAAATACAATTTATCCTGAGGAGACCCAGTAATATGGGGTAAAACCTGATTATATCACGCGCACATCCAGACAGGGACATAAATAAATCTGCACATGAAGATGAAACTCCGACTGTCGCTGTGATCTCGGCATGTGGGAGGAAGCGGACCTGCGGGCCATGCAGACAGTGCTGCTAGAACGCTGCGTAGTAACCACAAAGAGTTAATCCAAATTGAATGAGGCAGAGAAAACAATTCCACAGCAATCATAATTATTACAGAAAAGACCATTAGCGAGGGAGTTAGCGTTATAGATTGGCAATGTGATTAGACCCGGCGTTTGTTTTAACGGCAGTTACATGTAAAAATACGCCACAATCAGGATTAGAAGACGGGACATCGATAAAAAAACACACTTTAAATTCGACTTCACCTTTTCACCTCAGAAAAGAGTAGGAAAAAATGGTTCTACCGTTCTGACCAATCAAAAGTGACACCCCACATACTACAGACAGGTCATTAGATTAAAAATGAAAACATCCACTTGCACTTTTAGTTTACAGATTAAGTTAAGGTCTTGGTTTATTTAAAGAAAGATCGTTAACCCTTTAGCAGCCAGTGTATTTAGAGGCTTGCAAGTGCTCCAAGCCAAGTTATTTTAGCACATTATTTTTTATTTCTTATTTGTTACATTTCGCTACTTCTAATTAGTGTGGCTGTAATGTGTATTTATGGCCACTTGTCACTAGGGGACAGTGTGAGACAATAACAGAGGACTTCTGCTTTCAGTATCTATATTTTCTGCTAGTAGAGAGATATCAAAGCATTCCAAGAATTTACAGCACAACGAGGTCTGGCAATTGGGTTAAAAAGCAGTCCCCTTATCTCAGATGAGATAACTCTATTGAAGCTGCTAATGGGTTAAGGAATGGTGATACCCGCTGAGCACACTGGACAGGCAAGAATTGATAGTCGGGCGCTATTATGAAGGCGGACCTCCATCTCTTAGGGGATTACATTATTACAGTAGAGGGAAAATGTTAGATTATGTCAGGATACTTTGCTCCATTTTTCTTGTACTGCATTATATGCTTTTTTTTTATCATCAGTTGATATCCCGTTTGAATGTTAAAGTATCCTGAATAGAAACGTCTATCAAGGTTCTTGAGGAAGTGGCAACTGTTGCCACGAAACATGCATCAGGAGTTTAAGGTTGATGTCTGTATTATATTATACACATTAAAGGACACCTGAAGTGAGAATGATATGGAGGTTGCCGTATTAATTTCCTTTTAAACAATACCAGTTCCCTGGCATCCTGCTCATCTTTCATGTATCAGTAGTGTCTGACTCGTACACCTGAAACAAGCCTACAACTGTTCCTTGGCAACATGTATAATCTGACCCCTTAAAGTTCCTGTCTGGACCTTTAAACCTCTAGGAATGAGGACTTACCGCATCAAGCAGGACAAAAGAACCGGAGATGGTTGGCATGAGCGTGTAGTGGAAGAGATCTAGAACAAGGCATTTAACGGAAAAAGCCGAGGACAGCAACGCTCCATTGATGAGCAGACAGACCGAGACACAGGCAGATCAATTTGTGTTTTGTTTTGATTATACACTAATGGTGGGGAAACCTAAATCTGTGATTCTTTCAAACTGGTACCTATTAGAGCAAGATGATTTATTGAAGGTGAGGTACAGACATTTGGAGATGAAGTAGTGGTGAGCGAGTTTGTTTCTAGAAACCTTTCTACGCACACAATCTGGATGCGAGAAAGCCAAGGGGGAATTTTTCCTGTGAAGGTAGATTTGGGCTTCTGGAGACAAACAGAACATTGGGACAATAGAAACGTCTTAAATCCTACTTAATAGTGACAGTTTAGTGGGAATTTCTAGAACTGCACTACAGTTAAGAAAAGTGCAAATCCATTCCTAAACAGTCGCAGATTAAGAAGTGCTTAATAGCAGTTCTTCAGATAATGCAGCAGTGCAGGCTAGTCATGATTTGTGAAGTGCTCCTCCCCCCTGCTGTCAGGTGTCCTGTGAAGCTGTTCTGTGCTTAATCCTTCAAGTGCTGGGCATTGATGCAATTCGCTGCTCCAAAAGAAAGGTTCACTCTCAGAGAATGATTTCCCCTGTCCTCTGGTGATTAAGGGTAGTAGAAGTATTGCTGGAGGTGAAAGTACTTACGGGTCAGTGCCATAGTGGTCAAGATGCCGGCTGATACAAGAGGGCACAATGGCGGAATGGGAGAGCTGACAGGGCGGAAAAGACAGCGAAGGGATCCAGGAGTAGGTGAGTTGTGCGGTGGTGCTTTTTTTTTTTTTACAGGTCTTAAAAGGTTGGCAGTACATTAGTAATTGGGGAGGATAACTGCCATTTCCTCCCCCGCCCATTTTCGACAGTCTAGTCATTTGAAGATTTCAGGTGATTTGAACGGGGACACCTGGGGACACTGGACTGAGAGAATGGTGCGGTGACATAGCATAATCAAACCCCTCTCAGTTTAGGGGCACTTTAAGGCAGTTCAGATTAGTCACTGGTGCCCGGGACCAATCTGTAGTGTCTTCAGGCATGACTTTGACCTGAGGAAGCGGCTTTCACCATGAAATGCGTTGTCCACAAGTGCACAATAAAAAAATAATTTTTTAATCATTTAGCATGAGATCTACTTATTTAAAGGACATCTGAGGTGGAAATAAACTGATGAGAAAAACAATTATATCTGTCCTCTTTCTCCAAAAATAACTTTTTTAGATATTCCACAGTTTTATTTTATATTTCAATCGAGTTTTAACGTTTTTACTGTTTCATTGTCTCTGCTTAATGACACCTTCATTGAAGTATGCTGGAGGTCAAAACTATGAATTATTGACCCTTTTTATCTCTTTCCGGCTCCAGGAAGCCATTTACTGACAGGAAAGTGTTTTATGTCTGTAATTACTTATCAGTGAGGGTTATGACCTGATCCTGATCTGGACAGAAACCGTCACTTGCATACCTGATGTTTAACTCTTTCAGGCAGAAAAAGAAAAAAAGGAACACGGCCTAGTTATTTGTGTGTTTGGCACTGTACATACACATGTCTATCACGTCTATCATGTCTCGGTTGTCCTTTAAGTTACATAGTTATTTGGGTTGAAAAAAGACATACGTCCATCGAGTTCAACCAGAGAACAAAGTACAACACCAGCCTGCTCCCTCACATATCCCTGTTGATCCAGAGATAGGTGAAAAACTCTTACAAGGCATGGTCCAATTAGCCCCAAAAGGGAAAAATTCCTTCCCGACTCCAGATGGCAATCAGATAAAATCCCTGGATCAATATCATTGGGTATTACCTCATAATTGTAGCTAGGGATGTAGCGAACGGTTCGCCGGCGAACGGTTCCAGGCGAACTTTGGTGGTTTGCATTCGCCTGGACCAGGCGAACTTTTGCGGAAGTTCGATTCGCCACATAATGCACTATGAGGGTCAACTTTGACTCTCTGCATCACAGTCAGCAGGCACATTGTAGCCATTCAGGCTACACTAAGCCCTGGAGCCCCCCCCCCTCCCCTTATATAAGGCAGGCTCGCTGGCCATGACACTGCAAATAGACAGACTAGGGAGAGCTGCTGCAGATTTTTTCTCCTAGGCAAAGATTAGTTATGCTCTTGGCTTGCTCCTGGCTGATTGTTATTGCTAAAATCGCACCCCTCAACAGCTCTTTGAGAGCTAATGTTTTCCTGATGTGTTTTTTTTTTGTGTGTTGCTCACTGACACTGACATTGTACAGCCCTATCTGTTGCAGCTGGACCTTGGTAATTGTTATTACTGTGCCAGCCAGGTCCTGCCTAACTATCTATGCTGGGACA